>NC_042615.1:442353091-442597970 GCF_901001135.1 Rhinatrema bivittatum | reverse complement strand
TAAACATCACCTCGAGTTACTAGGTGGGCCTCCATAGGGATATTAATACCTATCTAGGGAGAGGGCATTATGGCTTGTCTGTCTGTCTGCTCTCTCAAGGCTGGTGCTCCAGGAGCTTCACACCTACTGAAACAGGCCTTACAGGAGACATCATGAAATGCACTAACACCTTACCACACAGATGGCTTGTGTTATAACGCAAGCCATCACACAGCTGTGTGATGGCTTGCGTTATAACACAAGCCATCACACAGCTTAACACTACTGAAAAAGGCATAGCTAAAATCAGCATTAAGTCCATGTAATAGGACTTCACAAACTGGTAAGCCCACCCCTAACTCCTCCTCTTTTTCAGATTTGCATCACACCATACGATATGGTGCTATCACATGTGTTAACGGGGCTTTCTCATGCGATAAGCCCTTAATGCATGTGAATACGCCTTAGCGCATTTTGATAAATGACCCCCTTAAATTGAAACATTTGGCTTTATTTTCAAGAGACTATTCTTCTAGATAGATTTTCTCTATCTTTTACTACTGACAACTTAAATTTTTGAGACTTTTTCTCACATTCTTCAAGATTTTTTATTTCTTCTGCAGAATCATTAATTTGCTTTTGTACAGAAAGATAGTCTTATTGATATCTAGCATTTACTAAATCTAATTTCCTTTCTAAACCTTTAAAATTATCCCACATTCCTGCCATCATCTCCCATAGGTTGTCAAGTGTTACCACGTCAGGACGTAGTAAGGTGCCTACCTCTTTGCTGCTAATAAGATGTACCTCTTCCTTAATAGGAAGAGTCACTGATCCCAGACCTGCTCCCTACTTATCTGGGTTCAAACTTATGGCAGCAAGGGCAGCTTCTTCTTCCGGGCTCATACTTCAGGATTGGATAACTCCCGGTTCGAGACCCTAAGATATGATTTCAACAGAAGCCCTTCCTAAGGTTCCTTCACCACTTCTCTGTGCTGGTGGTAGCCCGATATTGAGGCTAAGGGAAGCCTCCTCTGCAGGCACAGGCTGTCCTCCCAAACTGTCCGGCACATCAGAGTCCTCGGTACCCATCTTTTGTATGGGTGAGAGCATAAAGCGGTCTATTTGCTGTTGAATAGGTGAAGGTAATGATAGGAAAGGGTATACTCATACCTTCCCTTTACGTTTTGCAGGCATAACAATACTTACAATAAAAATTTACCTAGACAACAGAGGTAAACCAACACAGCTCAAACTATGTCTATAATTGCCTTACCATGACTCTGTGGCTTTTGAAGAAGGAGGATTAAAAAAATGCAATTAGTGACATATCAAATCAAAACCATTTACAAGGTTAAAGTCCTAATTTATCTTAAAAAATCCTGGGCGATTCCAGGTGATTCCGGGCGAAGTTGGGCAAAGCCGCGAGCCCCTTAGGCGCCCGCAGCTTTGGCAGTGCTCCGGCATCTGCGGCGCGCCGCATATAGCTGATTTTAAGGGCAGTTTCCGGGTCCTGCCTCCAGGTCCTGCCCCCTCGACGTCGACAATCATGGCTGCTTCTTGTTACCATCAGGGCAGGTTAATAACTCACCCCTGGACTTGAGCAGCAGTAGTCAAATGGTAGGAAAACTTTAAAGGACCTTCTCCTTAAGCAACAAAACTCAGTCTGGGTGGCCAATTTTAAGGGCAGCTTCTAGGTCCTACCTCCAGGTCCTGCCCCCTCGACGTTGGCAATCACATTTGCTCCTTGTTACCGTCAAGGCAGGTTAATAATTCACCCCCAGACTTGAGCAGCAGTAGTCAAATAGTAGGAAAACTTTAAAGAACCTTCTCCTTAAGCCACTCTTGCTGTTCTATGTTAATGTGTTCAGTATTACTATCAGGTTGCTCCCACATCATCCTCTTCTTGTCTTCAGACACTGTCCACTGGGGTTGCCCCAGAGTTAATTATCTCCAGCGCATTCAAACCAGAGCACGGCACCATTTTGATGTACAGCAGTGTGCACGGCATTGGCATACATCAAAATGGCACCGTCCGCTGGGGTGAATGTGCCAGAGTTAATTAACTTCTGTGCAACCCAGCAGATGGCATCAGAAGAGAAGAAGAGGATGATATGGGAGCAGCTGTGAGGCCTGGGCTCTGGACCTGGGTCTAGGCCCAGGACCAAGCAACAGGGCTTGGCCTACAGCCCGAGGCCCCGGCTTCAGGACCCACCTTCAGGCTGAGTCAAGGCATCGGGCTTGGGTCCGTGCTCCGGCCTTGAAAATACCCTGGCATTGGGTCTGGGTCCAGCAAAGGCGTTGGCCTTCAATAGGCTGAGGTCGTGGCAATGTCTGGATCCCTTGGACTATGCAAGGCAGAGGCTTCAGCCTGGGTATAGGCCTTGCCGGTGGATCCCCATCATTCCAGGTAAGTGGGGGCTGGGGGGGATCCTGGTCCCAGGATTTTGCCGGTGGGAGGGCAGGAGGCCTCATTTTTGTTTTTTGGCTGTTTTGGGGTCGTTATTTTTTTAACCGTTGATTTTTCTTTTCTCACAAATGAAATGAATCAAGCAATCCACTAACCAAAATTCATGAAAAAAAGCCTCCTGAAAATGAACCAAAAACTAAAATGAATCTTTTTCCCTTGTATGTCCCTAGTAGTTGATGTTGAAGCCCACTGCTGCTGCTATCCCATGTTCTCATCTGCTTCCCAGCTCTCTAGGCCTCTCCTGCAGTTATCAGGATGTGCCACTGCTCCAAGATCCCATCAAGGTCAGCATAACCTGTAATAATACAAAACTGTGAAAGAGCACCAGATAGGCCCAGGTCAAGGCACAGATCTTCCCCCTCTCTGATCAAATAATCACAGAGGGGTAGATTTTCAGAGGGTTACGCATGTACATTACGCGCGTAACCCCCGAAAACCTACCCCAAAACCCCATGCGCGCGCTGAGCCTATCTTGCATACGCTTCCGGCGTGCGCAAAGCCCCGGGATGCGCATAAGTCCCGGGGCTTTCCTGGGGGGGCATGTCGGGGGGGCGTGTCGTGACCGGCGCGTCTTCGGGGGCGTGTCGTGGGGCATGAAGCAGCCGGCGCATCATCCGAGGGCGTTCCGGGGGCATGGCCGCAGCCTCCAGACCATAACATGGCGCGCGGTAGCCGGCCCGGCATGTGCAAAGTTACGCCTGCCTCGAGCAGGCGTAATTTGTTCAACAAAGGTAGGGGGGGGGGTAGATAGGGCCGGGGGGGTGGGTTAGGTAGGGGAAGGGAGGGGAAGGCCGAAAGAAAGTTCCCTCCAAAGCCGCTCCGATTTCAGAGGGGCCTTGGAGGGAACGGAGGCAGGCTGTGCGGCTTGGCGCGTGCAGGATGCCAATTTTGGGCAGCCTTGCGCGCACCGACCCCGGATTTTAATGGATATGCGTGGCTACGCGCGTATCTATTGAAATCCCACGTACTCTTGTTTGTGCCTGGTGCGCGAACAAAAGTACGCTTGTGCACAAATTTAAAAATCTACCCCAGAGAGAATTGAATGTATTATTTGGTCAGAGAGGGGGAAGATCTGTGTATGCACCTTCACCTTCAAAATAATCTTTGCATACCCTGTAAATAAATAACTTTCATCATTTAAAATGTCTTTGGATCAGAGTGTTCTTTTCCTGTACTGCCTGCTATTGAGTCTGGCTATATGTCTCCTACAATTCCTCTAGATTTAGGTCATGTGCCTCCTCTTCTTCCTCTTCATCTAGATGATCGTGTAGTCCTATTGAAGGATACAGACATCTGGCTTTGGCCCAGTTATGAAGCATGCAGCAGGCTAGAAAGATCTCACAGACCTTAGCAGGGTTGTAGAGAAGGCATCCCCCCAAAACTGTCCAGGCAGCAGAATCATGTTTTGAGTAGGCCAAAGGTTCTCTCAATGAATGCCCTGGCCTCCCGGTGGATCACCTTGTAGTGAGCTTCTGCAGTGGTCTGTGGGTTAGCTAGCAGGATCATGAGCTAGGTTTTTAGTGGATATCCTCTATCATCTGTAGGGAAGAACACAGGGAAGAGTTAAATATCCTTTAGTGTTGGGCAGGAGGGTAGATCCCTGGTTGAGATTGGAGGGGCCCTCCTGGGCCATAGTGTACCTAGATATGTGGGAGACCAAAAGAAGAGTTTAGTTGCTGTATGTTGGTAATGGTGAGTGCATTCCTACCTAGAAGCCATTCCCTGATGATGCACCTTTCCTGGAAGTCGTCATGAATTCCAGATTGCAAAAGGATGTAGGCATTGTGACTGTATCCCAGAAACCTGGGTACGATGTCCCAGATGATGTCTTTGCCATCGCAAACCACCTGGATGTTGAAAGCCTGGAAGCCCTTGTGGTTGCAGTAGGTAGCCTTGTCATCCACTGGTATTCTTTAAAGGAACATGAGAGTAATTGTTTGCCTCCAAGAAAGAGGGGAAACGTGCATATTTGGAAAAATCAGTCATTATTTGCTGTTGTTGCTGTCTGCTTTGAAGTAAAGAGATATATTGTTTTGTTTTCCTGAGAATTGCAGCCAGGAACTGACCTATACACATGGAGTGGGAAGACTGGCTTATTCCGGCTGTGACACATAGAGGCATCCGGAAGGTGCATGTGGTAAAAAAATGCCATGGCAATATTGACTTTGACATGTACAGGAATAGCATGATCTCTGAAGGTGAAAGGATGCAGATCCTGCATTAACTGCTGGCATAGGCACAGTATAGTTTCCTTGTACATGACTTGATCTTCAGAGAGATCCAAAAACTGTGCCCTAGTCCTGTATACTCAAGATAAGGGGTACCTCCATCTCCTTCTCCTCTGATCTCTCTTTCTCTTCAGTTATTGTAACAGAGTACCCATAAGCCCATGAGAGTCATTTTGAATATGGCTTCAACTCCATGGAATCACAACTCCCAGTATAGCCCTGTCAGTCCCAAGTGCACTCATTCTTACCCCCACCCCCAGTATAGCCCAGTATGTCCAAGTTAACCCCCAGTCTCTCTCAGGGACACTCACGCCTAACCTCTAGCCTGCTACTGTATACAATTAACCAGAGAAGCCAATACAGTGGCAAAACAGCATTAAAGTTTGACCTTGTATATGTAAATAAGCAGAAGTAAATGTAGCTGCCTAATTTTGATGATGTTCATGCATACTAGGCCAGTTATCTTATCCACCGTCCTCCTATGCACCAGAAACCTCATGAACCAGGTTTTTAATTGCCTATGAAATTTCATCAGTTCTTTGTCTTTCCTAATTTCAGTTGACATCTCATTCTACCATACTGGGACTATTGACGAGAAAATCCAATTCTGCACTATAATATGATGGAAAACCCTTACCAAGGGGAGTTACAACATCAATTGCTAACTAGATCTTAAATGACGATTAGAGCATCTCCAGCTCAATGGCTAGATAACTGCTGGGAACACACCCTTCTCAAAATCTTAAATGCCAAAACCAAGCATTTAAACTTAGTGTAATTCAAATGGATAGCTGCAGCTAAGCTTCATCCTAGATCTCCCACATAGAATTATTGTGGCTCTAGTTTGCAATACCTGCAACTTCCTTAACACTCTCTCAGATAAGTCCAGATAAAGGGCATTGCAGTTATCTATCAACATTAAGACTATTGCAAACATCACTGATCTTAAAACTTTAAATTCCAGAAACGGTTTCAACTGCCAAACCCATTTCAATCTTAAGCAAGCATTACATGCTACCTGCTGCACCTGCTTTAACATAGTCAAAGTACAATCTAATAATCCTAATCCTAAAGATTTCACTTCCTCCATCATAACCTCCTCCATCCCTCCAATATTTAGACAACATTTATCAGCAACAGCTTCAATCTGCAGTACATCAGATGGCGCCGGCCAGCCAGTGCTCCTACCATGTGACAGGGGCCGGCCAATGGCACGGATTCCCTGTCACATGGTAAGGGCAAAGGGCCATCGGCGCCATCTTTATGAGTGGCAGCCAACGGCCCGAGAATGGGAGATCACTCCCGGGACCACCACTGGACCACCAGGTAATTTTAAAATGTTTTGGGGGGGATCGGAAGGGTGGGGGAAGCTAAGGGGTCATTTTTAAAGGGTAGGGTGGGTTTTTTTTTTTATCGGGCCATCGGCGCCATTTTTGAGTGGCAGCCAAAATGGTGCCGATGACCTGAGAGTGGGAGATCGGTCCTCGCGCCCCCACTGGACCACCAGGTACTCATAAAAAGTTTTTTTGGGGGGGGTCAGGAGGGTGGGGGAAGGTAAGGGATTAGTTTTATAGGGTCGGGGTGGGTTTAGGGGTTGTTTTGGTGTGCCGGTTTTCCCGTCCTCCCCCCAAATAACTCCCGTTAGTGGACACTAACGGAAGTAACAATTTTTCACGATAAATCGGGAAAATTTCTATTGTATCGCGCACTAATGACTTTTGACGATTTAAAAAATATCAGACGATTTTTTTAAATCATCAAAAAACAATTCACATCCCTATTACACATTGATTGGGATTTCAACAAATACTGTCCTTTATTCAAGTACTAAAAACTTGTATATACTACATAATGATCTGTCCTCACAATAAAATAATCAAATGAGCGACCTAAATAATTATTTTAGGTTGTGAGTGGGCAACATTGTTGGGGGAGGGGGGGTCATTTGTTTTGTTCCCTTCTTTGGTTAAATTTTAAAATCTTGTTTCCATTCATTTCATTAGTTTATGCATATAACTTTAGTACTTAGGCACTGTAATGTTCTATTTTATGCAGTTAAGGACAGTTTTAAGTACACAAGAACTGATGCCTGCATAGCAAATAAAACAATTCATTTGTTCATTTATTGAGAGTCTGAGCTCTGCTGGAATTTTAAAACCTTGAAGCCACTGACAAGTATGAGTGAGGCAAAATTGTGATAGTTTTATGACTGTAAGTCAGTTTGTGCATTTATAGATCACCTAAACTATCACTAAGTGCAGTTATGAGGGCAATTTTCAAAGCCATTTGTTTGAGATTTCCCTGTGCAATTTGACCTAGCCAAATGTTGCCCTTTCTCAGGCTGGCTATAGGCATTCCTAGGGGTGGGGATTGGGAAGGATAGGGAAAGAGTGCATTCAGATTTGATTTTCATAGTTGTGTGCAATATTTTTCAGCAGGAAAAGCAGATGCAAAATCCACAATTGCTTGATACACACATATAGGACATTTTCAAAAGAATACTACCCAAATAGATTCCCTTTAAACATGAACTACAAATTTCCAGGGAGCAAAGTATCCACAGGCTGCTGCTATACAAACTTTCTGAGAATTGCCCCCTATTTGCTAGGGATGTGAATCGTGTCCTCGATCGTCTTAACGATCGATTTCGGCTGGGAGGGGGAGGGAATCGTATTGTTGCCGTTTGGGGGGGTAAAAATATCGTGAAAAATCGTGTGAAAATCGTTAAAAAATCGAAAAATCGAAAAATCGAAAAACCGGCACATTAAAACCCCCTAAAACCCACCCCCGACCCTTTAAATTAAATCCCCCCCCCCCAAATAACTTAAATAACCTGCGGGTCCAGCGGCGGTCCGGAACGGCAGCGGTCCGGAACGGGCTCCTGCTCCTGCATCTTGTCGTCTTCGGCCGGCGCCATTTTCCAAAATGGCGCCGAAAAATGGCGGCGGCCATAGACGAAAAAGATTGGACGGCAGGAGGTCCTTCCGGACCCCCGCTGGACTTTTGGCAAGTCTCGTGGGGGTCAGGAGGCCCCCCACAAGCTGGCCAAAAGTTCCTGGAGGTCCAGCGGGGGTCAGGGAGCGATTTCCCGCCGCGAATCGTTTTCGTACGGAAAATGGCGCCGGCAGGAGATCGACTGCAGGAGGTCGTTCAGCGAGGCGCCGGAACCCTCGCTGAACGACCTCCTGCAGTCGATCTCCTGCCGGCGCCATTTTCCGTACGAAAACGATTCGCGGCGGGAAATCGCTCCCTGATCCCCGCTGGACCTCCAGGAACTTTTGGCCAGCTTGTGGGGGGCCTCCTGACCCCACGAGACTTGCCAAAAGTCCAGCGGGGGTCCGGAAGGACCTCCTGCCGTCCAATCTTTTTCGTCTATGGCCGCCGCCATTTTTCGGCGCCATTTTGGAAAATGGCGCCGGCCGAAGACGACAAGATGCAGGAGCAGGAGCCCGTTCCGGACCGCTGCCGTTCCGGACCGCCGCTGGACCCGCAGGTTATTTAAGTTATTTGGGGGGGGTTCGGGAGGGTGGGGGATTTAATTTAAAGGGTCGGGGGTGGGTTTTAGGGGGTTTTAGTGTGCCGGCTCACGATTCTAACGATTTATAACGATAAATCGTTAGAATCTGTATTGTATTGTGTTCCATAACGGTTTAAGACGATATTAAAATTATCGGACGATAATTTTAATCGTCCTAAAACGATTCACATCCCTACTATTTGCACACCTCCAAATTTTGCACAATGAGGATCTTTGGCTATTCTTGAGTCTAATCTTCCAACATTGTGACATCAAATTTTATCAAATGCAGAATACTGAGCTGAAAGCTTGCGATATGGCAGTTTACTGGGTTGCTTGCTAGGAAATTAATCAAGTGAAATTACACAAGCTGCTAAAATTAGTATGCACTGCCAAACACAGCTGCAGTTTATACCGCCTCATTAAATTCCAAACTCAGGGTTCACTAATTCCACGGATTAAATGGTATCATTTACTAATTAGAAGATGTGTGGCTGTTTTCCAAAAATATTCACAGCGTAATGTTGAGATCAACTTTTCTAAGATAAGAAAATATCATAGTCTTTGTTTTCATCTTTTTAATGAGGAAATTCTATGAAAGGATAATCTTCCCATGTGAGTAGCTAAGAGGTTTCACTCTCCTTTCATTGACTTTCCAAATTAAACGAGACAAAGTCTCGAGGAGTGCCCAAAATTGGACAGTTATGTTTCATATTTATTCTGCAATAAGTATCATGTGGATTATTTCACTTAAATTATTAAACACAAGTTCTTCCAAAGGACAATTAAGTGTCAGCCTACTAACATCATCCTCAAATTCTCATAAATGAAAATATGCTTTCAGCTATCTTTACTGGATGTGAAAAATTCTGAAAAATAACTTTTCAAGGCAATGTTTTCTATCAGTTTGACATATTTGTATTTTATAATATGGAAAATGTAACTTTCATGATGTGCAATACCATATATGAGGAACAGAAAAGGAGATGGAGATAAAAACTATCTAGATGTTGAATTGTTATTAATTGCATTATGCCTAGTTTACCTTCAGGCAATTCCTTAACAGATAATGGTATGACCAAGAGCTTTGCATTTATATTGAGCATATTGAGCCCAGTTGTTACATACAGAAAGCATACATTAAGTAATAAGAGATAAATATAAAAAGCTGTATAGAAAATTTAAAAAAAGGTTTATAAAACCATATCTAGAAAGATGGCATATTTAAATGGATTTAATCACTGGACTTCACAAATAACTGTGTGCATAATTCTCTTTTCTAGCATTATGGTGTCTTAGTAAGTGTGAAATAATATCAAGAAGACACTTATCAAGCTAAACTTGGCCAGGTGGCACTGGTTAAGTTGAAGCCATGCCCCTGGAAAACCCTTACACTGTCTCATTTTTATTTGGCTACATTTTAGTTGAGTAATGACTTATCTGGCTCAAACTTATCCACTTAGCAGGTGTGGACATATTTATTTAAATCTCAGATTTATTTGGCTAAGTCAAGAACAGCCTGAGCTCATAAATTCTAAGTGAATTGAGATATAATTACTTCTGAGATGTTCTGTGACTTGCTTGTGAACCTTTTACACTTTGGAGCTGTGAGTATGATGGAAACCGCTAGAAGGTCACACTCTTGACCAAGTGTCAGATGACATGCAAAAAACCAGCACTGGGGCAGGCATGTACTCAAGGACTATATAATGTCAGCACGTGTATGTAGAGAGCTATGATTACCATAAAAAGGCATACAGGATGTAATGGGTGGATAGCAAAGAAATGTTATAAAATAGTAATAGAAAAAAAACAACTGACATGTTGCTTTGTTATGACAGGCACAGTTACAAAGCTGAACCCAATCCCTCAGAAACCTAAGATTTCTTGTACCTACTTTCTGAGCTGCAAAAACATTTATTTCTGCTTCTTTACTCCTCCAGCAATTTTTCTTTTTAATAAATACAATTAATTTTTGAAAATGTATGCTGTCTGCCCATTTTGTAATTAACATTTTTGGGGGTTTCTGCCAAGTTGGAGGGGAAGAGAAGCGTTAGGGGCATGGGTTTTTCCCTTCTGCAGCTTGTCTGTGTTGAAGGGTGTTAGGGGAAACTTTAGTGTGAAGATGTCGAGTACATATTACAGTGAAGTTTTGTGATAACAGATCTGCTAGGATACATTTTAAAAGAAATAAAACTTTTGTAGTACATTTTAAAAGACAGCGTGCGCATCAGGCGCGAACAAAAGTACACTGGATTTTATAAGATACGCGCGTAGCCGCGCGTATCTTATAAAATCCGGGGTTGGCGCGCGCAAGGGGGTGCACATTTGTGCAACTTGCGCGCGCCGAGCCCTGCTCGCGCTGCCCGTTCCCTCCACCCCCCCCCCCCCGCACCTTCCCCTCCCTTCCTCTCCCTAACCTAACCACCCCGGCCCTATCTAGACACCCCCCCCCCCCACCTTATCTGAAAAGTTACTACTGTATCTGGGAAGTAGTAACTTACGTGCGCTGGCGCGGCAGGCCCCAACACAGGCCGCTGTGTCGGGGCACTTGGCCACACCCCAGACCGCCCCCACACACCCCCGAACATGCCCCCGATTTGAAACCTCGCCCCCTGGCCACGCCCCCGACCGCCCCTTTTTGCAAGCCCCGGGGACTTACGCGTGTCCTGGGGCTTGCGCGCGCCGCCGAGCCTATGCAAAATAGGCTCGGTGTGCGCAGGGGCATTTTAAAAGGGTTACGCGTGTAAACCCTTTTAAAATCCGGCCCATAGTGTCTGATATGGATGCGCAATGGCAAGCTGATTTGGTTGACCTGACCACCTTGTCCGGTTATAACAGTGGCTACAATACATTTTGATGATAATAGATGTTTTGTCAAAATGCATGGGTTGTGAGCCTAAAAACAAAAACAGGTCATGAAGTGGCCAAGGCATTTGAAAATATATTTAAAGGCAGCAGTGTTTCCAATAAAATAAAAAGACAGGGGTAAAGGATTTTTAAATAGCTCTGTAAAGAATTTGCTAAAATACAGAGGTGTTCACCATTTTGTAGGGATGTGCAGAGGGACCGCATACATTACATTCGGTATTCGTATTTGTTGGGGGGCAGATACGTTGCATTCGGCAAGGGAGGCCCCTGATCCATTCATGTGTTCCATCCTTATTCATTTCCCTGCTAAAATTTAATTAACTACAACCCCCCACCCTCCTGACCCCCCAAGACTTGACAAACTCCCTGGTGGTCCAGCGGGGGTCCAGGAGCCATTTACTGCACTCACGCCGTTGGCTGCCGGTATTCAAAATGGCACCGATAGCCTTTGCCCTTACTGTGTCACAGGGGCTACTGGTGCCATTGGTCGGCCCCTGACACATGGTAGGAGCACAAGATGGCACTGACCGTCCATTGCTCCCACCATGTGACAGGGGCCGACCAATGGCACGGGTAGCCCCTGTGACACAGGAAGGGCAAAGGCTATCGGCGCCATTTTGAATACCAGCAGCCAACGGCGTGAGTGCAGTAGATGGCTCCCGGACCCCCCTGGCGCACCAGGGAGTTTTGGCAAGTCTTGGGGGGGTCAGGAGGATAGGGGTTTCATTTAAATTTGCTCCTTTATACGGCTGAATAATTCAGTGAAGATTTGTTGTATTCGAGGGAAATCGCAATGCGTTTCACAACACAATGAATACAACAAATATGGCCCTATACGTTGCAGATTGCCAATACGTTGCAAACGAATGCACACCCCTATCATTTTGTGACCAACAACAATGTTAAGGCAACGATTGTGGAGAGATATAACAGGACTTTAAAATCCAAAATGTGGTGATACTTTGCAGCACACAACACTTTTTGATATGAAGATGTGCTTCATGCTTTTGTGAACAGTTATAACCACAGCTTTCACAGACAATACAGGCCTGCCCCATCAATGTAATAGCCCTCAAACTCTCTGCGGTTCTGGAAAGTAGTCCATGGCAATTACAACAAACATGACTTGCTAAACCTTTTTTTAAAAAGGGGGATCATGTTAGACTGTCAAAATCTAAAGGGAAATTTGAAAAAGGTTATGAACAAACATGGACAGATGAGATATTTAGAATAACGAACATTTTAAACATGGAGGAGAAAACAACGTATAAGATACAAGATTATGGTGAGAAAGCCATTCAAGGTTCTTTTTATCCTGAAGAATTACTGAAAGTCAACCCTCGACAAGCTAGAATATACCACATTGATAAGATTCTAAATGTAAAATGGGGAGGTAAGAACAAGCAGTGCTTTGTGAAATGGTGAGGGTGCCCTGAAAAATGTAACTGTTGGATAAAAACCTCAGATATTCAATACATTTGATTTGAAAAGTCTTGTATCATAAAAAAGAAAAAAAAATGAAGGGGAATTTTACATAACTCTGCCTAGTAACACCTCTGTGAGGATATTTCCACAAAACACCAGCTCTAATTTCATGACACAATTAGCTAGGCCTTTGGACCTACAGGGATTGTGGGAAGTGGGTCTGGTGGAAATACAGTACCCACACACACATGTGATAATATTAAAGAAGACCATAAGTACATTGTCACCACAGGAGAAGGAAGCAATGAGCATCACTTTGTTGTACGAAGAGAGTATTATGCAACCATTCAAAGCCTTGTGGACCAAATGAACCATGACATGAACAGTCTCCTTAAATCCATGCCACCACAAATCATTTATGATCCCAATATCCAAAGAATCAAATTAAAGTCAGAGGACAACATAGTAATTTCCTCAGAGGGTGATTTAGCGACCATTTTGGGGCTAGAAGCTAAAGCGAATACAAGGCGCTCACTATTTACAACAGATATCAAGGGTAGGTTTAATAACCTATACCTGTACACAGATATTGTAGAGCACCAGCTGGTAGGAAACATTTTGTGCCGCTACTTCACTGTGTTCCCAATTAAGCATGTAAGGACGGGTTTTTCACCTTCACTTATGATAAGCCACATTATGACCCTGTGAACAAGCAGCACATTGACACCATAACATTTGAAATAAAGACAGACCAGAACTAACACATTTCATTTCGCTATGGGAAAGTGATCCTCAAGCTATACCTGCAACTCCGGAAAGCAGTTTTTTTAAATGGTTATGGTTAAAGTCTATGGGGACCCCGACGCCTACAGAAATTATTATGCAGCACAGGATGGTCAAGATCCTTTGGGGTATTATGGGGTATTTTAGGGTATTTCGGGGTTTTACGGGGCTCTGTATATGTATAGGGCAGGGATAGGCAGTGCGTTTTATAGTCTCTTTAGAAAAAACAATACCTCTTTTGAGAAGAGGTTTTGATATTGTTAAACCTCATGTGAAAAGTGCAGCAAAAATCATCACCAAAGATGTTATGGACCGTGTCACAACAGCAGTTCTGAATAAAATGAAGAATAACGCAGAACAGGAGGGTTCAGGATTAGCGGTTATTAGAAGAGCTGTTAAAAGAAAGAGGACCAATCAACAGGGGCCTCCTGAGCCTTTTAAAACAAAGAAGCCCAAATGTGCCAAGTCTCAAAACACTAACCGCAAGGCTAAGAAGAGAAACCTCTCCACCAGGAAGCAAGATATATTCTAAAGCCCTAAGGCTTTTGTACATCAGGGGTCTGCAGAATGCTTGAAATCAGAATTGGAGCTGTTTCAACTGGCCCCCACAAACCAGCAGAGAAAAAAGTAGTTATGTGGAGATTTTGCCATTATCTGCCTTGTCAGAAACAGCTAGGGATGTGCATTCATTTTCAACGTATAAGCAATCCGCAATGCATAAGTCCCTATTTGTTGTATTCATGGGTTCGCAAAACGCATTGCGATCCCCCACGAATTCAAGATATCATATTAGTTTCATTCTTTTGGCTCGCAGTGATTTCTTAGTGGCCGTTTGAAATAGGAGAAGGCCATGTGGGAGTATCCATAGCAAAAACCAGCCCTTTCCTGTGAGTCATAAGTGACCTCACAGCCCTATCATAGAGTGGGTCATAGAGGTTGGCAAGGAGACGAGAATGCAACCTATCAGAGCTAAGCATTTTTCTAATGCAGCCAATCGCCGCTCTTATTCAGTGCTCTGTGACACTATTCCTGATGACACAGAACTATTTATACCTTAAGCACGCAGCATGCCATACAATTTCTTTGCTAGGATGGTCTGGGGAGGTGGTCCGGGATGGTGGCTTTACTCAGATCTAGTCTGAGTGTCTCAAATCTGTATTCAATTGCTAGCTACTTTGATAGAATTTTCAATTGAAAAAGATACTTGTTTGATTTGGCTGCAGTGCCAGCTAGCCATGTTTTTTTTTACTGCACCTTTTTTAATTGATATGAGATGGTCTCTCTGTCTGTGCCACTGAGAGAAGCTGCTATCAGTGGCATTTTTCTGCATATTTTACCCCCTGGGGTTGGTTGCAAGCAGGATTTGGGTGTTGTGGGTGGGAGATATATTCAATTTCGAGCTAGTTTGATAGAATTGCCATTGAAAAAGATATTTCATCATTTTTGCTGCTGTGCCAAGCCAGGCTTATTTGTTAACTGCAGTTTTGTTTTTTTTTTTATTGAACTCACTGTCTCTTTTAAGCCAAGAAGGCAGTGCACTGGGCATCAGTGGGAACTGGGCAGTTTGGCAGACAACATATATTGGGACAGGGGCGCTCTCTGAAGCCAAATCCCCAGTGGGCCTCTTTTGTACTTACAAGTTTGGTGTTAGTGTCCCAGTTTTAGTGTTCATCCAGGCTCTGCCTCGAGGGCCTGTGGGCAGTTTTGCAGACTCACGTATATTGGGACAGCAGTCCTCTTTTAAGCCAAGAAGGCAATGCACTGGGCATCAGTGTTGTTAATTCTAAACAAATCACTGAAGCAATATGTAATTTAAAACTTTAATGAGAGAAAGACAGAGTCAAAGGGGATAGGGACCGGAACAAAGTATGAGGAAGATAGTTTGTTCCAGGGAGTGACAGGTCTACACAATTGTATTATCACCCAGTCACTCAAAGTTCCAGTGATGTACATAATCTTTTATACCTTTCATACTGACCAATCAGAGCATATGCAGAGTGTTGATTCTAGATAAGTGCAGTGCATTTCATTTGAGAATGTATTAGACCAATTAGCTAATGGGTCTCAGGTGTTGGCTGGCTGCATTCTAGCATGTAGTCTGGCTGCATTCCAGCACGTAGGCAGGATCCTCAGTAGTCTTAATCTAAAACTAGCATTCTTGAATACAGCAGAGATGAGGTACTTCAGAAAGTCAGTGCATAATATAACATACATACCCCCTCTTGAAGGGTTACACCTAGGAACCCTTCACATCTGGGTGGGCCATGGGTGCCTGTCTTAGGTTGTCCCTTACATCCTAAGCTAGCCTTAGGTGAAGGAATCTTACCCGTCATTGGCTAAGCCCCACTATTGTTCCGTACCCATTTAATTCATGGGGAAGCTCATGTATGTCCATCATTAAACGATGACGTATAGTAGTTACTTGATCTTGCACAGCAGATGAAGAGTTGACCATAATTTTCAGTTCAGGCATCTTGGGTGTGGCTGCAGCAATAGAAGATCCAAATCATCGAAGGCAGAGGCATACGCATGGTAGGCAAAGGCATAGCAAGAGTCCAATACATTATGTTAGTCCTGTAGGGTATTGATGGTGCTATGCAGTATTATGACAACAACATGTAGCAGTAAAAACAATTGCTGGATAGACATTCCTAATTCAACTGTGACAGTCACCTGTCCATGAGGTGATCTAGCTGTGAATGGAAAGGTTTCCAAACAAATTTTGGTCAAGTGGTATAAGCTGTTAAGGTAGATGAGGGCTAGTAGTACTGCTTCGTCTTCAGGTACTTCTAGGGAAATGGGGCTAATACCCCTCTTAGATCGATGGTAAGACTGAGTGTAATTGTCTTCCTTGCATTTGTTTTCTAGGACAGCAAATGTGTACTAATGTTACTTCTGTTCAAGCAAATAACACCACTTTGCTTTTCACCCAGGTGGCATCAGAAAGATATGCAGATTTGCTCTAGCAAGAAGCAACTGACTAATCTGAGCTTTCTGACCCCAGGAAGAGAGAAGTGCTCTATGACGGGTAACAGGTTGGAGATAGTGGATCAGTGTCATAGTCTCTATTTGACTGGCTGAACCTAAGACAGGGGCTTCTCACCTGGGATATGTATAGTGACAAGAGTTTATGGTGAATCCCCTGATAGCGTTGTACGCAAGGTTTCACAAGGGGAATGTGAGTATGGTGGAAACCTCTAGAAGGCCACACTCTTGTCCATGTGTCAGATGATATACAAAAACCCAGCACTGGAGTATGCATGCGCTCAAGACTGTATAATGTCAGCACGTATAGAGAGCTATGATTACCATAAAAGGGCATACAGGAAGTAATGGGTGGATAGCAAAGAAAGGTATGAAATAGTAATAAAAGAGGAAATAAACAACTGGCATTTTGCTTTGTTATGACAGGAGGAATTACAAAGCTGAATCCCAATCCTTCAGAAACTTAGTGCTTGTACCTACTTTCTGAGTTGCAAAAACATTTATTTCTGCTTTCTTACTCCTCCAGCAATTTTTCTTTTAATAAATACAATTGATTTTTTTTAAATGTATGCTGTCTCCCCATTTGTAATGAACAGAGCCTGTATCTAGAAATATTTTTTTGACATAAACTTAATTTGTGTTTTGAATATATCGATAAAATAGAACCACGACTACATGCAGTGGAATGATCTCATTATTTATTTACAATTTTTTTACCTACTTTTGCATCCTATTGAAAACATACCATCCAAAGTCATGTAAGGAAGATTCAAAATATAATGCATACAAAACTGAAAATAACAAAATATATCACTAACCACATAAATCCTTACAAAACAAAAAATATCTAAAACATAATATAAAATGAAAACAAAAAAATTGACAGGAACCTAAGAGCAAACACAAGCCACAGTGCAGATACAATTCATATTCAACCCAGCATGCGGATCTCTTAATATCACAACAACTATCCAAACAAGAGTTATCACACCAACCCACAAATATATCAGAAATAGCCAGACTCCTGCAAAAGTCACAGGTCAATCCAAACATCCTAGTCTTGATCTTTTTGAAGAAGGAGACTTAATTCTATTCATGCCTAATCTCCAATGGTAGCTGATATTTGAGCCATTCCAAGACTCATACAAAGAGCATTACTATAGTCTATCTGCAATACAACCACTAAGGGGCAGATTTTTAAAATGTGCGCACACAGCCTACATTTGTGCACGCTACCCGACGCGCACAAATGTACACCTGATTTTATAACATGTGCACGCAGCCTATCAATCAGGGTTCACCTCAAGGAAACAGACTGCACTCCCAGAACAACTGTCGATAGCAAGAGGTGCAGAGATTAGCCACTCCACACCTTTCTTTGCTGGTGAGCTCTACGCAAGGAAAACATCAGCATAGACTGCAAAAGAAGACCCGTAGGTGATGCTGGAGGGAAGGGAGTCTGGTATCAAATCAAGGGGGTAGGGCTTCTGAGTTGGTCAAGCAAGGCTCACCTTGGGGTGATGGACTCCATTCTCAGAACAGCTGTTGGAATTAGCCACTGCACACCCCATCCTCACTGGCGTGAAAGTTGCCAGCTGCTTTGTGTTAGAAGAAGTAGGCTACACTTGGATTCATTTTGTAAGTCACAGAGAGAATAGTCCTACCTCTCCAGTGAAAGGATACCTTGGAATTGGTACATTCCAAAATTGGTTAACCAGAAAGAGGTTTGGAATCCATCCACCAGATAGGATTTGTACAAACAAACTGGATCACATCTTTGAAAATTTGAAGAAAAGTAGAACAACACACAAATACACACAAATACATATTCATAATCAGGGGTCTATATGGGAAAATCTATAATAAAAAAAAAGACATCAAATTTGTTTTTTTAGAACCTTTACAATACAGGTAAGGACCTTTGTATTCAGTTTTTATTTTATTTTGCCTGAGAATTTCAAAGCTTTAACAAAAAAAGTCAGTGGAAAAATGATTTTGATACAATACAGGAGAAAAAAAAGGAATGTGCACTGATTTTTTATTCGTGTCATTTTCGTTTTGGGTTGTTATCTGTTAGATTTCATTTTTAAAATAGTTTGGGAGGTATTTATTTTGGATTTTTCTAATTTCAGAGATAGTGCGCACTAACAAGACAATGTTCACTAAACTGAAATATATAATCAACTGCGACTGTTAGCCTTCATAGCAGGACATATGGTTTACCCCTAAGGAATCTATTCGCATTGAAACACCAGCCGTGTTGTTGGGTTCATTATACATTAACACTTTGGACTGTTATGCCTACTTTTTTTTATATGCTTTCCTAAAAAAACTTTTAAAAATGTGTTTTGAAGGTAGAAGATTGAATTGTCCGGGCAGATCTAGCATACCACAGCAGGCTTTAGTTGTGATTAGACTGAAGTTTTGCGATCGACCAGATTCTGCTGAATTTAGTACATCTTGCCCCCATTTATATATTGGTGTGTTACCATAATTTTGTGGGTTTTCTGACTCTTTTTAATTTATTGTGTATTACTCTAACTATATGATACATGGAAACAGGATGATAAACAAATATTGCAACATTTTGTTTTGGGAGCAATTTTGCCAAAAATTTCTGATGAACTAAGAAAGCTCAAGAAAAAGTGATATAGGGGCCTAGACAGAAAAGCTAAGCATGCAGGATACGGGAATTTAGTATATGCTAAAAACAGCATTCTATGCCCTAATAACTAAAGACTTTAGCCTGCACATTAAATGGGTTTGAAAGAAGGTAGCACAAACATACTTTAAGTAGCATGTGCACACATGTAATTGAAGGAATTTCATATGCAAATTAGGTATTTGTACATGTACTAAATAGGATGGTATGTTGCCCTTCACTACCTAACTAGCATCTACTTACCAATGCCAAATTTGTAATATCTGTCTTGGACACTTTGTTAATGTTTCAGCTCACAAGCTGTTGAAAGGGTTCAACTAACAGCATGCATTGCAAATTACAGATGGCAAATATGCAGATGCTGCAACAGATCTCCATGGTTCAAGGCCAAACCACCTATAAACATAGTAAATAATAAGCCCTAGAAAAAGACAAGATGATATAAATGTCGAAACATACCAATGACAAATAAAAATGAGCCAGATTTTAGTAGCTACACGCGGGCGTAGATTTGTGCGTGTAACCTGGCGCGCACAAATCTACGCCAAATTTTATAACATGCGCGTGCAGCCACGCGCATGTTATAAAATCCGGGGTCAGCACGTGCAAAGGGGTGCACACTTGTGCACCTTGCGCACACTGAGCCCTAGGGGAGCCCCAATGGTTTCCCCGTTCCCTCTGAGGCCGCTCCGGAAGAGTGGGTGAAGTGGTGAGAATTCAGGGTGAAGTGCTAGAGGGTCTAGGTGTACTCGAGAAGACTGGGAGAACTGGTGGAGGCATCAGGAAACTTATGATTACAGGAACTTGTGCATACCTGCCTCTGCGTTTAATTCTGGATGTTTATTCTTTCAGTGTCATCATCACTCTGACAGTAATATATATGTACGTATTAGAGATGTGAATTGTGTGCCAGATCGTCTTAACGATCAGATTCGGCTGTGGGGGGGGGGGGGGGGGAATCTGATTGTTAAGATATGTGAATTGGAATTGTTTCCGATTCCAATTCACATCGCTAATTTTCTTTGTAGGGAGGCCCGCGCCGCTAAAAAAAAAACCCACCCGACCCTTTAAATCGACCCCCCCTTAGCCTCCCCCGCCCTCCCGACCCCCCCAAAACCTTTTAACATTACCTGGTGGTCCAGGGGGGCCTCGGGGGACGATTTCCTGTTCCCAGGCATCAGCTGCGCTAAAAAAAAATGGTGCCGATGCCCCTTTGCCCTTACCATGTGACAGGGTATCCGTGCCATTGGCCGGCCCCTATTATATATAATAGGGGCAGATGAGTAAAGATGGCCGGTGCCATCTTTAAAGATGGCACCGGCCATCCAATGCTCCTACCATGTGACAGGGGCCGGCCAATGGCACGGATACCCTGTCACATGGTAAGGGCAAAGGGGCATCGGCGCCATTTATTTTTAGCGCAGCTGATGCCTGAGAACGGGAAATCGTCCCCCGAGGCCCCCCTGGACCACCAGGTAATGTTAAAGGTTTTGGGGGGGGGCAGGAGGGTGGGGGAGGCTAAGGGGGTTCGATTTAAAGGGTCGGGTGGGTTTTTTTTTTTTTATCGGGCCATCGGCGCCATTTTAATTAGTGGCAGCCAAAATGGTGCCGATGGCCCGAGAGTGGGAGATCGCGTCGGGACCCCCCCCATTGGACCACCAGGTAATTTAACATTTTGGGGGGGTTTGGGAGGGTGGGGGAGGGTAAGGAATCGGTTTTAAAGGGTCGGGGTGGGTTTAGGGGTTGTTTTGGTGTGCCGGTTTTCCCGCCCTCCCCCAAATAATTCCCATGCCCTATTTAACGATTTAGGATGATTTATGACGATAAATCGGGGGAATTTGTATTGTATCGTGCACTCTGACGATTTAGGACAATTTTAAAATTATCTGACGATAATTTTAATCGTTCAAAAACGATTCACATCCCTAGTACGTATGTTTATACAATTGGTAGATAAAATATACATTTTTTGGCTTTAGAAATATTAGCACAAACAGAAACATAGGTGCGTACTTTCAGTGCAGAAATATGTGGTATTGTACAATCTACCTAGCTTCTGTCACACAGTTTAGAAAATACTAGCGTTAATCTCCACACACCCGTTTACAAGCACATATGCTGCACTGTTGATAGGTTTGAAAGTTTATAACTCTGGATGTACAAACACACAGTATTCCAATGCTGTGTGCTTAATAACAATAATACTTTGTAGCACTCCTGGACATAAGCAGTGCTGTTCAATGGTTATTAAGTATTTAGGTACAACTCCTTTCTTTGAAGAGCTTACAATCTAAGGGGTTCATTTACCAAGCATTTTCCCCTTAGACACAAAATAGCAGTAAAACTCAGGCCCTAAATTTGTACCTGGGTTATTGGGAGATATAGTGATTTGCCCAAGGTCACAAGGAACATAAGAACATAAGAAGTTGCCATACTGGATCACACCAAGGGTCCATCAAGCCCAGCATCCTGTTAACAACAGTGGCCAATCAGGCTACAAGTACCTGGCAATTACCCAAACACTAAGAAGATCCCATGCTACTGATGCAATTAATAGCAGTGGCTAATCGCTAAGTCAACTTGATTAACAGTACTAGTTAAAGGACTTTTTCTCCAGGAACTTATCCAAACCTTTTTTAAACCCAGCTACACTAACTGCACTAACCACATCCTCTGGCAATGTATTCCACAGCTTAATTGTACATTTTGTGAAAAATGATTTTGTCTGATTTGTTTTAAATGTGTTTCTTGCTAATTTCATGGAGTGCCCTCTAGTCCTTCTATTATCCGAAGGAGTAAATAGCCGATTAGCATTTACCTGTTCTAGTCCTTTCATGATTTTATAGACCTCTATCATATCCCCCCTCAGTTGTTTCTTCTCCAAGCTGAACAGCCCTAACCTCTTTAGCCTTTCCTCATAGGGTAGCTGCTCCATCCCCTTTACCATATTGGTCACTCTTCTCTGTGCCTTCTCCAGTGCAATTACCATATATCTTTTTGAGATGTGGTGACCAGAATTGCACATAGTACTCAAGTTGCGGTTTCACCATGAGGTGCATCTCACCAGGAGTGTCAGTGGGAGAAATCTTATCTGCTACTGCCAGCAGCTGAAGAAGCAAGCAAACGTAAACAGAGCCACTTTTACCTAAGGGCAAAAGGGGCAGTTGCCCCAGGCTCAGCATAATAAGAGGCCTATAGGGGTTCGGCAGGAAAACCTGTAGTGCCATGAGATTATGTGCTGGAGGGGTTCCCGCTCCTCGCCAGCAATAGGAAGGCCTCATCATGGCGGTGGTGCAGAAGAATGACAAGCTAGCAGGGTTCCCATTTCCTGCCAGCAATAGGATGACCCACCGCAGAAGAAGATGCCCTGCTGGGCTGCCAGCATTTTCCCTACAGCTAAAGTAAAGGGAGAGGTCCAAAGTGTGTGTGAGTAAGAGACTGCCTATATGTGATAATCTGTGTGAGAGTGAGAGAGTGCCTGTATCTGTGAGAAACAGTGCCCATGTGTGAAAGAGGGTGCTGCCTGCATATGGTGCATACATGTGAAAATGCTTGCCTGTGTGTGTGTCTGTGTAAGAGAGAGAAAGTGCTTGCCTGGGTATGTGTATGTATCAGAATCTCTGCTTGCATGTGTATGTGTGCATGTGAGAGAGTGCCTGCCTGTGTACTGTATGTGTATGAATGTGAAAGAGTGCCTGCCTGCATGTGTGGTATGTGTATGAGACAGTGCATGCCTGCGTATGTGGTGTGTGTGAGAGAGAGAGTTTCTGTTTGCATATATGTTTGAGAGTGCCTGCATGCATGCATGTGTGTGTGTGTATATGTGGGAGAGAGTACTTTCCTGCATGTATTTGTATGAGAGTGCCTGCTTGCCTGCATGTGTGTGAGAGACAAAGTGCCTATGTGTGAGAGAGAGAATATCTGTCTGTATGCATGCTGTGTGTGTGAGAAAATGCCTGCCTGTATGTGTGTATGTGTGAGAGAGTATCTTCTTGCATATATTTGTATGTGAGTGCCTGCTTGCCTGTGTATGTGCCTGCATGCTTGCATATGTGTGTGTGTGTGTTTGTGTTTGAGACAAAGTGCCTGCATCTGTCTGTGTATGTGAGAGTGTATGCCTGTGTGTGTATAAGAGAGAGTGCCTGTGTGTGTGTGTGTGTGTGTGTGTTTTATAACAAATGTTTCAGTCACCATCCTCCAATCTATGGCAATTGCATGGTAACTGGAAATCTAAAGTCCCCAGTTATGGGCATGGAGGGGTTTTTTTTTATCCTTATTAGTTTTAATTATTGGATATGATGTGTCTGCTGTTTTGAAATATTATATTGGTGGTTGGTAATTATTAAACTATTTTTTCATGTGTTTTTAATTATTAGATGTTGCTCTATTTTGTTAGTTTGATATATTCTTTTTATTGGTATGGTTGATGTTTTACATTTCTTGTTTATATTTGATGTTTGTACTGCATACGGAGTCTGACCTCTTGCGATTTCCAGCTCTGTTTTTGTCTGCACATTTCTATTTATACTTTATCGTCTCTTTATTCTGTATTTGGTGAGAGTCTGTCTGTGTTCTGCCTGTGTGACTGAGATCAGGTTTTTAGTGATTGGTATATGTCAACTATGGGAATGCATGGCTTCTATTTTGGTATTTTCATCAGCATAGGAGGACATGAAGTTCGGTTTTCTTTCTCTAGTGTTGCACTGAATGAGTCTGACTTCTCAAGGACTGCATGTTTCTGTTTCTAGTTTGTGGCCATTATTTAATATTAGAGGAAGGTCTTCTGTGTGTGTGATACATGGCAGGGATTATTCTGCATGTAGTTTCTGTGTAGGGATCTATAGTAGGTTGAATGGTTCTGCTTTTCCAAAAAGAGTGTTAGAACCCAGTGTAATATTTGCAGTGATGACTTTTCATAGATAGGATTGCTGTTTAGATACTGGGACTTAGTGCCATGATAGTATGGTAGATTTTCTATATGACTTCTAAATGTCTATTTTGCAGGGTTTTATTACTTCATAAGTGTCTGGCAGTGGAGGGATGCTATGTTGCTTGTATTGAGGTGACACCATAATTTGGATTCATATTTTGTATGGTGAAGGAGAAATATCCTAGTTTTGCTATGCACCAAGGATGAGAGTAATGGGAAACACAAAGATGGGGGGGAATTAGTCCACCCTGTATTCGATGTCTTATATAGACTGGAAGTGCTCAGTTTTGACACAAAGTGCAACAATTTATGTATTGATAAGCTTTTGTAAGTAATCACTCATGCATGTAAAGCATTGTTTTAAAATAAATCGTGTAACAGTATTTTATATGTTTCTTAAATGATGGTGTGATCAATCTGGGAAAAACACAAGGGGACCCATGCACAAATGTTTTCCTAGGACCCATAAGTAGTTAAAGCAGCCCTGAGCATACATAATTTGAAAAGGGAGCTAGCTAGCTAGGGAGATTTCAGATAATAAAACAAACTACTGCTGTGAAATTTTTTTCTACTATTACCCAAAGAAACTTTCCCTGTTGTTCCCCATCTCCATGGGCTTCTGTCTAAACTGTGTGGCTACTGGAGTCATGTAGTTGTACACGTTAGGCAATGTAGGCATACATATATGCATACATGCAGGGTCATTTATCAAATAGCATTATGGCATTTTCGCATGCCTTAAGCACCTTTAATACATGCGAAAACGCATTTAACGCATGCGATAGCACCATAATGTATAGTGCGATGCAAATCAGAAAAAGAGGAGAAGTTAGGATCACCCTTTTGCATGGCTTGTTAAGCTGTGCGATAGGTTACATTAAGGCTTTATTGCATGTGTTCTCAAATGCCAGTTTTGACCCTCACACTAGATTGGTATTTATATCTCTATGGGAGGCCCACCTAGTAACTCAAGGTGAGGTTTAGGTATTAGTTTAGGGGTTAAGGGCCACTTTGACATTCAAAGTGAGACGTACGAACAGAACAGTGCTCTCTTGTGAAGATTTGATGACCTTCAGAGTGAGGAAACTCACCCAAAGATGAGAGTTGTGCAATGTTCTCTCAACCTAGCTTGATGGACTCTCTACCTGGGTAACATCAAAGTGCGAAAAAGTTATCAAAATTTGCGGTAACCTAGTGCTTCGCATAGGTTTTAGTGCAAATTGCGATAAACTGCCTATTACCATAAAACACGTCCCTGTTTCTATCGCATGTGATATTTAGTGCATTTTGATAAATCCAGGCCATGGCTGGCCTTGATAGACTAACACCACTTTCTGAAGCCTAAGTTTATTATATATTTATATGATGGAAATTTACAAAAACATATTAAACTTCAATGGGTAAAATGATTCCTTTTTAACAAAATTCATTTGTATGACTTAGAAAAGTATCATAAACTGCACAATAAATGTAATTTAAAAATAAGCAACTGCACATTACCTGCCTTTTTTGCTTGCAAAATAAAAAAAAAGATGAACATATTTAATAACCTTAAAGAAGCAAATAAATAATAAATACTGCCAAATAGGCAAAAAAAACCCAAAACACAATATAATTGAAAACCAGCATTAACATAAATCATTTTTTAATTTAAAATATATTTGAGTCTCCTGTACTCTAATTTTGAAGCATTGTAACTGAATGTTTTAATGCTATACAGTATAATGTAAACCCAAATGTGATCCTATTTTGACCATTTGCTATTTTTTTTTTTTGCATCATTGAGGGTTTTGAGATATGTGTGCAAAACATTTCATTTGCCACAAATGTGCAAAACATGTAAAGGGTAAAAATGCGAACATTTTTGCTCACATTCAAAATGATTTAAAATATATACATATCCCTTTGTGTCTGGTGTAGTTATTATAACCTCTTCAAGTAATTTAGAATCATTGAGCCCATTTGCTTAGGAAATGTTTAGGGCACAACTAGGAGTAATCCATGTGAGTTTTATATAATTTGTCATCACCCTGAGAGTCATTTGAATACATCTTCTTTTGTACAATGTCTCATACTTTCATTGTGCATTATAAACAGTAATGATATACAATGTATTTTTGATTAGAATGGATCCTTCTTAAGAAGTCTATCTAAGAAAGCAGTAAATTCCACAGAACTATTCATCCATTTTAGCATAATTCAAAACCTGGCCAAGCACAAATAAATGCAAACAATGTATGCCTTATGCTGGATCTTTGTTTTAATTGTATTCTTGTTCTACTTTTTCCAAGCATAAATCATTTTTAATTGACTTTAAAACATGGCTTAAAATACATGACATATAATATATATATACCTCTCAGATGGATGAGCATTCTAGAAAAATATGCTTACTGATTTGTAGTTATGTTAAAGGAAATTTACTGTACAGTTCATATGAAGTGTACAACTCTGGAACTGAATAAAAGTGGTGCAGAGGGAGAAAGTAGTAAAATGAAGTAACAGAAGAAGTAAAAAATATCTTAAATTATTATGTCATAGTTATATACATAGGAGCATAGAATATGATGGCAAGTTCCATCTTGTCTGCATATTTCCCATTCCTGTTGCAAATACTGTGGAGTTTATTAAATGTAAGGCTTTACCCTAACAAAGAAAAACCAAACATTGTAATGTGGTAAATGGTGGCAGAATAAGACCAGTTAGGTCATCCAGTCTGTCCAGTTTTTTTCTGTCCCTACCGCTAAAGATGCATTTCAGCAGCCAGTCATAACAGCATATTTGCTTTTAGGAAATAACTCCTAGTTCAAGACAGTTTTTGTTCTTCTTTTCTACTCTACTTTCTTAGGTCTACGAGAGTGCAAGATCCCCTATTTAGTTAACTCCCAATACCACTCCCATCCCATTGCCTAACCATAAAGCTAAGAGCTTTGTAGCAATCTAAATAACTACCAATACTAGCATGGCTGCTGACTGAATACTCAGCCTCCTATAATTCAATGGCCTTTCCAGATGGGTATCCTCACCACCACTAACCATTTGCATTAATCAGGCCAATACAAAGAGTTTGTAACTTACCAAACAGACATGGCTAGGTGAGTGCCTGAATTTCTGCTAGTCTTCTAGTTCATTTACTTATTTATTTATTTATGTATGTATGTATTTATTTATTTATTTGCAGCCTACCACAAAAACCTAAATGTTAGTTCAATCTTATCATCATAGCTTAATCTAAATATTAATTCTAACATGGCTATGGCCTGAACATCTTGTGCAGCCTGCCAGACAGACCCAGCTACATAAGTGTCAGCATTTCCACAAAAGCTTACTGTTATTACTGCACATGCAGCTTGTTGGGCAAACCCGATTGTGTAGTTGCCTGTGTTTTCGTTAGGAATTATAGTCAGTACTGCATCTTTAATTCTGCCATTGCAATGTGTTTGGGTGATCTGGTTGTGGGGTTGTCTTCATTTTCTGCTGATACTTCGAAAATTTCAGATTACCACTTGCCAATCATTCTAAAAGCTTCAACACGTATTGTACCTTTTTAATATGGTAATTTTATACATTTGCTGCTATACTACATTTCCAAAATCTCTTAACGTTTTGTTACCAAAGATCCTCTGCACTTATTCCTTGCCTAAAGTTTTAGCCTCTGCCTGTCTATAAATGTGTTCCATGAATCTACTACCCTCTCCTTGAAAAGCTATTTTTCTGATGTGGCTTCCGAGTGGCAGCACCACTGGCCCCCCAAGTATCAGCACCTGTTCCCTATCCCTGAATGACAATTACAATTCACTCTTCCAAATGACAGCTCCTATCTCCATGAACTCCCTCTAACACACCGCTAGTGACAGAACACATCCCTGATACCCTTCACTCAAGTGAAAGCATTGTACCCCATGAACACACTTTGAAAATCACTCATCAAGAAGCCATACAATTGCTGTACATCAAAATGGCACCATCTGCTGGGGCGGAGTTAATTAACTCCAGTGCAACCCCAGCAGATGGCATCAGAAGAAAGAAGAGGATGATGAAGGAGCAGCTGCGAGGCCTGGGCTCCAAGCCTAGTCCTGGGCCTAGGTCAAGACGTAGGCATCGGGACCCAGCTTCCAGGTCAGGCCCCAGAGTTGGACCTAGCTCTGGGCCAAGGCCTCTACATCAGAACCCGGCCAGTGGGCTGGGTCATGGTGATGGGTCTGGGTCAGGGTCAGGTCATGGCATTGGGCCTGGGTCCGAGCTGAGGACCCGGTGTCAGGACCCAGCCTCTGGGATGGTTTGTGGCATCGGGCCTGGGTCTGGACTCTGGCCTAGGCCAAGGCCTAGACATTGGAACCGGCGTCAGAGTCCAAGGACCAACCTTGCCATTGGATACCCAATGGAACAGATAAGAGTCCCTGGCGTCGTGCTTGGCCCATGGCAGTAGCCCCTACTTTGGGCCTTGGTCTATGCCATAGGCAAAGTCCTGGCTTCAGGCTTAAGCCAAGTCCTAAGCTGAAGCACCAGTGTTGTGCTGAGGCATAGGCCGAGGCTCTATTTTAGGCTTTGGTCTAAGCCTTAGGAGAGACTCCAGCTTTGGACCTAGGCTTAGGCCTGATGTATTCATTTCAAATGAATGCAACAAATAAGGTTAGTTTCATTTGGGAGGTCCCCGTTTTGTTTTGGAGCCCTCGAATGAAATTAATTGCCCTTTTTCATTGCGCTTTTGAAATTTGTGTGACACAAATGCCCATCCCTACTGATTTCTACAACATTGTATGCTTCTTTTGTGTATTGGGGCTATTGATTTCTCTCAAGTCCCAGACAGAGATGAAGTTAAGTACCACAACTGCAAGGGTTTCTACTTCCTCAATATGCAGATGGTATGTAATTGCAAGAGTAACATCTTGGACATTAAGCCCACATATCCAAGACTTAATCCTGATGCTTATATCCTCTCTTAGGGCAGGATTCATCATTCCTCACAGAATTATGAATCCCACGAAAAAGGGGGTGAGGAGAAGGGGAGGCGGGCCTGTGAAAGGGCGCAACCATTCACACCATGACGGTGCGATTTCACCGGCCGCAGTGCAGGTGGCTGCAGCCTTTCACAGCGAATAGCTACACCGTAAAAGATATAGCTATTCGCCGTGCTACTGCCGGCGATAATGTTCCTCATATTATCGCCGGCAGCGGTGCTGCGGCCGACTCCTCCCATCCCTACGCCGACTCTTCCCCTCCAGCTAATTTTAATCCTATCCTATAACCCCCTTGGTTGGGAATTCAAACCACTTCCGGGAGGGCCGCATTATCGAGAGATAACTTTTAGGTAGAAATGCATTTACCACTAACACGAAGCTGCAGCTAAACTCTTCTTTTTGTGACCCTTATATCTAAGTGAATTTACAACATTGGCCCAGGAGGACCGCTGCCTCCTGGACAAGAAAAATATCCCCCTGCCCAACACTAAAGGATATAATACCTTTGATCTTCTTTGTGTTCTCCCCTACAGTGATAGAAGATATCCACTGAAATCTTGGCTCATGAGCCCAGTAGCTGACCCACGGACTGTTGCAGAGGCTTGCTATACAGGGCCCACCAGCAGATCAGGGCAGACACTGAGAGAATCTCAGGGCTACTCAAAATGTGTTTCCACTGCCTTGATGAATCTGGGGGATGTTTTCTCTACAGCCCTGCTAATGTCTGTAAGGATTTTCTAGCCTTCTGCATGCTGTATAAGAGGGAGCTAGTTGGCCAGTCCAGCCACTCAGAATACCCATTTCATATAAATGATCATTTATAAGGGATAATGTGGTACTATAGAGAGCATAGAGCTTTGTGGAGTAACTTGAACTGTATGTCAGGGCCATATCTCTCCCTTCTACAAGAAGGCCAGAGGTTTACTCTGCTATAGAGGCCACCATAAAATCTAAAACATGTCCCAGAGGAATTTATATTTCATAACTGGATCTTTACTAAACTTTTGACTATTGTTTAAAGTCATCCCTAATTATCATTAGCAACTGTTTTACTTTTGCATTATATAATTTTGAAACACATGTATGTTTATCATGCCATTCATGGAATGTAAGTCTTTTACAGCGTACATGCATACATATTGCCTCTCATCCTACTTGTAGGCCACTTTGGACTCCTCCACTAATGACAATCCGTGCACTCTTAACATTCCCCACCCCCAAACCCACACCTTTAAAGCCACCCCAGTGAACCTCCTGCACACCCTTAACAATCTCCATCCCCATCCTCCTAGTGCAAACCTAGTGATCCACCCTACATGCTCTTAACAGTCCCCATCCTCATCTGCACACCCCTAGTGCTCCTCCTAGTGACCTCCCTACACACCTCAAGCAACCCTACCCCAACTACCCACAATCTACTTAACGTAAAAGTGTAGGAGGCTCTCTGATTAAACTCCCATTGCAGGCCTACTTCATCATTCTCATGTTCCTCCTTATACCCCTGGCAGGGACGAGCAGGTTCTCATTTTTCAAGTGTTGGCATGTCACTGGTGGTGAAATTAGACTGCTGTTCTGGTGAAGATATTGCTGAATAAGTCCTCCCCGAAAGAACCAAAAGTTGCATGTCATGGAAAAACACCTCTGAGTGTAAGATTCACAGAGTCAATGCAGGGGTCTGTAGCACCCTAGGCAGACCAATGTAACACTGTCCCCCGTCCCTTCAAACCTCACTCCGAGTTGAATATGCCCTTCTGATAGTGGTAGATATATAGAGTTATGGCCTCTCTCTTATAGTGCTCTCTCTCTCAAATTGCATACATCATGTCGCACAAACGTATCAAGTGCTCCGCGTCTGCTGTCACCCCTCCTTTCACATTTTGAAAATGGCACCCTCGCGGGTCCTGGCTACCAATTTTGCCCTAGGCGACCATTTAGGCCCCTCTATTAGGCCTAATGATTCATGTACAAATATATATATTAGAGATGTGAATCATGTGATCGATCGTCTTAATGATCGATTTCAGCTGGGCGGGGGAGGGAATCGGATCGTCGCTGTTTGGGTTTTTTAAATATCGTGAAAATCGTGTAAATCGAAAACCGGCACACTAAAACATCCCTAAAACCCACCCCGACCCTTTAAAATAAATCCCCCACCCTCCCGAACCCCCCCAAAATGCCTTAAATTACCTGGGGTCCAGAGGAAGGGTCCCGGTGTGATCTTTTACTCTCGGACCTCCGGTGCTTGTAGAAATGGCGCCGGCGCTACCTTTGCCTTGTCATATGACAGGTCAAAGGTAGCGCCGGCGCCATTTTGTTTTTTGTCCCCCGAGGTCAGGAGCGTAGGAGATCGCTCCTGGACCCCCACTGGACCCCCAGGGACTTTTGGCCAGCTTGGGGGGGCCTCCTGACCCCCCACAAGACTTGCCAAAAGTCCAGCGGGGGTCCGGGAGCGATCTCCTGCCGCAAATCGTTTTTCCGTACGGAAAATGGCGCCGGTCATACACCGTATGGCCGGCGCCATTTTCCGTACGGAAAAAATGATTTGCATGCAGGAAGTCATTCCCGGACCCCTGCTGGACCCCCAGGGACTTTTGGCCAGCTTGGGGGGGCCTCCTGACCCCCACAAGACTTGCCAAAATTCCAGCGGGGGTCCGGAACGACCTCCTGCAGTCGAATCGTGTTGTCTACGGCCGGCGCCATTTTGCGCCGCCATTTTGCGCAAAATGGCGCCGGCCGTAGACAACACGATTCGACTGCAGGAGGTCGTTCCGGACCCCCGCTGGACTTTTGGCAAGTGTTGTGGGGTCAGGAGGCCCCCCCAAGCTGGCCAAAAGTCCCTGGGGGTCCAGCGGGGGTCCGGGAAGCGATCTCCTGCCGCAAATCGTTTTTCCGTACGGAAAAACCAAAGGTAGCGCCGGCGCCATTTCTACAAGCACCGGAGGTCCGAGAGTAAAAGATCACACCGGGACCCTTCCTCTGGACCCCAGGTAATTTAAGGCATTTTGGGGGGATTCGGGAGGGTGGGGGATTTATTTTAAAGGGTCGGGGTGGGTTTTAGGGTTGTTTTAGTGTGCCGGTTTTCCCGCCCTCCCCCTTCCCCCGATTTACGATTTTTTGACGATAAATCGGGGGAATTGTTATTGTATCGCGGCTCTAACAATTTTTGACGACTTAAAATATATCGGACAATATTTTAAATCGTCAAAAAACAATTCACATCCCTAATATATATACAATGTTTGCATGCAATGAACACATACAATTTACATCTATTTTATATTTTGCACACATTTACCAGCACTCCTAAAATTCACATGCCTGTGTGCACAAGCCCATATGCATGCGTTAATGGATTCATGCCCTCTTCTTTTAAAGTTTTCCTCTAAGTATCTTAGTTGCCATATTGAAAATTTACACCTTCAGTTTTTTATGCTTGATTCAGTCCAAAAGGGAGTATGAATAAGTAAAACATAAGAGAAAAAGTTATTTCATCTAAAGAGGATGTAGAATGTGTAAACTGTGGCTAGATTCCTTACTATGCAGTCATGGCTTTCATGGATAAAAAAAAAATGTATGTGGGTTCCACCTAGCAAGCAGTTCATTTATATTTAGAAAGAGTGCAGACTCACTTAGGACCTGTGTCAGTATATTTGGTACCCTAGGCGAACCTTTGGTCATGCACCTTCCCCCAGCTTAGCTACTGGCAACAGCTCTAACAGAGCTCTTCCCCCTACCTGTTATGATCCCCCCTGTTGCTGCGCTACAGGAGGTATCTCACCTTCCTCTGGAGGCCGCTCCGAAGCCAGGGCCTCGCCTGTGTACTATCCAGGATTTGCTCCAGGGCCTGCGAGGCCTAGCTGTTCTTGAGGCCTGCCTGTGGCTTGCTTGTGTTTGCTTGGACTTCCTGGTTCCGGCCACGCCCTTCTCCCTAGGGGCCGGCCCGTGGCACTCCACCTCAGTTATAGGGCCAGCGAGGGGCGGTCCAGGTGAACTCCTCCCAGGGAGTTGCCTGCATACAGCAGTATAAAAGGACTTTCAGTTCGGTTCCTTTTTGCCTTTGGATTGAGTTTCACAGTCGTCTGTGTGTCTTCCTCAGTCCAGGTCCTCCGTGGTCTGCTTGTCTTGACGGCTCCCTGTCCTGTGTCTCTGCCTGTTTCCTTGATGTTGGTTCCAGATGTTCCTAGATGTTTGTTTCTGTTCCAGTTCCTGATCTTTCAACCTGCTTTAGGCTGCCAGGAGTGCAGCAACCCACTTCAGACTGCCAGGAGTGCAGTAACCTGCTTCAGACTGCCAGGAGTGCAGTAACCCTCTTCAGACTGCTTGTGCAGCGCTTTACCTTTCCTGCGCTGCTCCCGCTCATGCGAGTGTAGGACAGGGTGGTCCGTGACCTGACCAGTTGTACTGGCAGCGTAGGGTGCCCTGAGGGACAGTGCCATTGTCGTATCCCTCCACATTCCTGCTTGTTTCAGCGTCTATGATGTCTCCGCTTCAGCCCTCGTCTATGATGTCTTCTGTGTTCAAAGGACTCTGTCTGCCCTCGTCCTCTGTCCAGCCTGCTGCCCAATGCCATTACCCAGCAGCAGGTCCGAAAGGGCTTGGAACAGTTGAAGGACCATTCATCAATCAACATTGCGTTGTTGGTTGCTGTGGGCGTGCAGGTCCAGTTGAGGGTCAGACCTTGTTCTCTCATCCTTGCTTCAGCCTTGCCTCGTCTAGCTCTCCATGCTTGCACTGGCTCACCTCCCATGGTGTGGCTTGGGGCTCCTCCATGAGTCTCGCTGTGGCCCAAGGGCTCATACCACCTGCTCTAGAGGCGACCGTGCTCCTCGCGCTCACAACAGAACCCGAGGCCTCCAAACCCTCGTTTCTTCAGCAGCGTGGAGGACGTGCTCGTAACGCTACCGTCAAGAGTGATTGCAGCACAGCCCTCCTTTCTATGGCAATGGCTAATATCACAGCACCTCTCTGTGATTTGCACTGGCAGGATTTTGCCGCTTCTAACAGTATGGCGCTCTAGGCAACGGCCTACTTCACCTGACTGAAGCACCAGCTCCGGTCTTATTATTCCTTTGCTCTGACAAACAAGCTACCCTGACACAACTTATACTACATTTACAGAGACTAGACAAAATGAAGAATTCATAAATAGAAGATATTTCCTCCAACTACAAAATTTCTTTTTTTTTTTTTTCCAATGAACCTCCCTGAGGCAACAGCACTTCTCCTGAAAAAGAATGCATTTTCTCATTTTTGCTCCATTTCAAGAAAAATTGGAGTAATCAAACCTCAATATGATCTACCATTTTTTGAAATTCTCATTTCCTCTTGCTTTAGGGAATGTAAGCTCTGCTTCTATACCTCACTGTCTATGGCCAACTGCCTGTTTCTTCTATGGAACAGAATAAGGATCAAACATTTTTTGAAAACAAACTGTGGAGGAAGGTAAAGTCAGGAGTAATGTTTGTTTATTTATTTATTTAACTCTTTTCTATACCGACCTTCATGGTGAATAACCATATCAGATCGGTTTACACAGAACTGGGTAAACTGTAACAAAGAACAATCATTTAACAGAGGAAGCGAAAAAGTTACATTCAACAAGGAAGGTAAACTTGGAGGCTTAGGCAGCCGGAAGGATAAGGCCAAAGAGGGCAGTTAACTATGAACATAATACAATTGAGGATTAAGGGCTTGTGCTAGGAACTTAGAGGAGGTACGAAGTACCATAGTTCGTGAAGAGTCTTAGGCCAGTTAGTATGTATCAGGGGAACAGTACAGTTCAAACAGTACAGTTCGAACAGTTCAAAAAAATGTTAAATTAGGAGATATTTCTTCAGTGAAAATGTGGTAGATAAGAAGGTCTTAAGCCCCTATTGTCCCAGGATGACTTTTGAACAGTATTGCAGTTGATACTTTTTCCAGAATTGACTATTTCGATTCACTCTTGCTTGGAATTCCAGAGAATTCATTAAAGGCTCTCCAGATTTTATAAAATTCAGCATCTCTTGTGCATACAACTCCTGTATTGGCCTCACTTCACTAGTTGCTGATTCATTAGAGAGTAATATTTAAAATCTAAAAGATGAATTTTGAAAAGTGTAAAAATCAGAATATACACCTTTAAATAGAAGATACTCACATAAATGCTATTTTATAAATCTCAAAATACATGCATAAGTAAGGATCCACAAGTAAATTTGCACATGTGAAAAAGGGACAGAGTGGGGCAAACATTTATGCATGTAAGTTCCTATTTTATAAGCAATTTATGCAAATTGATTTAACAGATTATACACGTATATTTATACCTCCTTTATATTTAAAATAAGTGATAGTAAACATCATAAAAGTAAAATACAAACTCAGTAAGTGGTCTGGGTAAAATGGGGGACCTTGAGGCTGAAGAGTCAGGAGGATCTCAATAACCTTCAGATGGACTGGGTGAACTTGTAGACTAATTGGTAAAACTGGTAATGTCATTTCATTTTCATTTATTAAAATTTATTGATCGCCTACCACAAAAAGGCCTAGGCGATTTACAGCATTAACATACATAATTAAAACATAAAAATAATAAATACAATACCACACAATTTACATATATTTGAAATAGACAAAAATAACCAGTCTCATGTAAACAAAATAAATAATCAGTCACCCACAATATGTAACAGGCTTCTCACATCTATAGAGGTATTTATTCTGCTAACAGCAATCTAGAATATGTTGTATGCACGATGGATAAGGTGCTCTTTCAATAACTGTCTGAACTTTTTTGCATCATCCAAAGACCTGAGCTCAAATGGAATAAGATTCCATTGTGTTGGCGCAGCATTGTCGTATGCATGTTAAAAAAATCTCCAAAACTTACACGGTAAAACCCAACTTATGGGGGTGGGGGGAATATGTGTAAATTACACAGATAAAATCTCCACATGTATATTTTTAAAGGTAGGCATAAAAACGCATGAATATAGCAGTTGCACACTATTTATCTAAATTCTGATTTATCCAGCTAAGTCTTGAAAGCAGCACTTATCCGGACAAGTTCTGATTTATCTAACTATTGGCAATGCTGCTACTTAGCTGGATAAGTCTTAAAACACAATCTGGTTATCTTCATATATAACAGAACACAACAGGTCAGAATTTCCACTTTATCTTCAACATGACATTCCATAACAAGGAGAAATTAATACTTACCTGATAATTTCCTTTCCTCTAAAGAAGGCAGGCCAATCCACACGATTGAATTATGCACCTTTTAGGGATGTGCAGCAGGGACGGATTCATCCCATTCGGTATTCAGATTCGTTGGGAGCCAAATCCGTTGCATCCGTTCTCGGGGGACCTCAATCCGTTCATTAGTTACATATGTATTTGTTTCCCAAAAAAAACCCCCATCCCAACCCTTTAAATTTAATTTACTACAACTCCCCCACCCTCCTGACCCCCCCCCCCCCCCCCGACTTGCCAAATGTCCCTGGTGGTCCAGCGGGGGTGCTGGAGCAATCTCCTGCACTCGGGCCGTCAGCTGCCAGTATGCAAAATGGCGCCAATAGCCTTTGCCTTTACTATGTCACAGGGGCTACCGGTGCCATTGCAGGCTGCCATTGCAATGTATTGGCAATCCGCAACGTATATGCCATATTCGTTGTATTCGTGTGGGTCACGAAACATATGGCGAACCCCCACGAATACAAGATATCACTAATGAATAAACCCCCACCCTCCTGACCCCACCCCCAAGACATGACAAAAGTCCCTGGTGGTCCAGCGGGGATCCTGGAACAATCTCCTGCACTCAGGCCATTGGCTGCAAGTATTCAAAATGGCGCCGATATCCCCTGTGACATAGTAAGGGCAAAGGCTATCAGCGGCAAGCATACATGACATTGTTACAAGATTTTTTCAGTCTGTTCTATTCTACAGTTTTAAAGCTTAACATAATGTGATTTGGAGCAACTTCACTCAATTTCATATTTAACTGCGTTACGCAACTTTTAAAGTGTCTTCGACAATTTTATTTTTTAATGATCCCGCACTACCAGATGAGGAATGAGATAACTGTAATGTTTTCTCACAATTGACAAAATCTGTCATAAACAGCCCCTGAAGCAGCCCGTGGTTGGGCGAAACTCAGGCCTTGAGTCAGGCATTTACTGGAATATTGTCTAATAAAATACTTCCGAGGACTTCGGCTTCTTTGTTTTATATTCCTCAAGGCGATAGATAAAGCCAGAAAAATGCTGGGCTGCATAGAGAGAGGAATATCAAGTAAGAAAAGGGAAGTGATTATCCCCTTGTACAGGTCCTTGGTGAGGCCTCACCTGGAGAACTATGCTCAGTTCTAGAGACCGTATCTCCAAAAGGACAGAGAGAGGATGGAGGTGGTCCAGAGAAAGCCGACCAAAAAGGTGGATGGTCTTCATCGAATGACTTATGAGGAGAGATTGAAGAATCTAAATATGTACACCTTGGAGGAAAGGAGGAGCAGAGGTGATATGAAACAGACTTTCAGATACTTGAAAGGTTTTAATGATCCAAAGATAATGACAAACCTTTTCCATTGGAAAAAAATCAGCAGAACCAGGGGTCACAATTTAAAACTCCTGGGAGGAAGACTCAGAACCAATGTCAGGAAGTATTTCCTCATGGAGAGGGTGGTGGATGCCTAGAATGCCCTTCCGGAGGAATTGGTGAAGACCAGAACTGTGAAGGACTTCAAAGGGGCATGGGATAAACACTGTGGATCCATAAAGTCTAGAGGAAGTGAATGAAGAGTTGGTGGCTCACGGGAATGATAGCTACTACCTAGAGATAATACCCTTATTAAATAAATATACACACTGTTAATGCAACTCCAACATTGCTCTAAGCTTCAACGGCAAGAGGAAATGTGGAAAGAAGGATTTGCATTCACAAAAAAGTGGGGAGTAGCTTGCTTGTTACGGCGGTTACTACCCCAAACCAAATAATCCTGATACTTCACTTTCAATGCATATCAAGCATAGCTCTCTGCTTCAATGGCAGGGGAAGCCTTTTTTAAATAATGGGGTTACATGAACCACCCTCCAGTCTTCAGGTGCAATGGATGATTTTAATGATAGGTTACAAATTTTTACTAATAGGTCTGAAATTTCATTTTTTAGTTCCTTCAGAACCCTGGGGTGTATACCATCTGGTCCAGGTGATTTACTACTTTTCAGTTTGTCAATCAGGCCTACCACATCTTCTAGGTTCACCGTGATTTGGTTCAGTCCATCTGAATCATTACCCATGAAAACTTTCTCCGGTATGAGTATCTCCCCAACATCCTATTCAGTAAACACTGAAGTAAAGAAATCATTTAATGTTTCCATGATGGCCTTATCGTTTTGCCTTCCTTCCACCTTTCTTAATGTGTGGAATACATCTGGACTGTTATTCTAGAATGGTATTTTTTAACAATGACCATACCTCTTTTTACTTTTGTAACTGCTCCTTTCATTTTTTTTTCTCACTATTTTTCTCATTTTATCAAAGTTTCCTCTTTGAAAGTTTAGCACGAGAGCCATGGATTTGTTTACTGTCCACCTTCCAGTCATTATTTCAAATTTGATAATATTATGATCACTGTTGCCAAGCAGCCCCACCACCATTACCTCTCTCACCTAATCATGTGCTACACTGAGAATAAGATTTAAAATTGATCCCTCTCTCATCGGTTCCTGAACCAATTGCTCCATAAAACTTTCATTTATTCCATCCAGGAACTTTATCTCTCTAGCATGTCCCAATGATACATGTACCTAGTCAATATTGGGGTAATTGAAATCTCCCATTATTACCGCACTACCAATTTGGTTTGCTTCCCTAATTTCTCTTAGCATTTCAAGGTCCGTCTCACCATCTTGACCAGGTGGACGGTAGTATATTCTTATCACTATAGTGTTCCCCAACACACAAGGGATTTCTACCCATAAAGATTCAATTGTGCATTTAGTCTCATGCAGGATGTTTATCCTGTTGGAGTCCATGACATCCCGGACATAAAGTGCTACACCACCTCCCGGGTGCTCCTCTCTGTCATTGCGTGACACTATCCCATTGGTTATCCTCCTTCCACCATGTCTTTGAGATGCCATTTAAGTCTATGTCATCATTCAGATTCCACCAGGCGCTGTTATAGAGGGGCAGCCCACTACCATCGGGCACTTAAAGAAAACTACATCTTGTGAGAAAAAGACACAAAAAAATAGTAAAAATGAACTGAGATGTTAAAAGAGAAAATCAGCGATGTGAAGACCCATTCCCCCCAACGTCATGACGACCAGCCAGCGGCGACCCGATTAACGGCACAATTCCACCAGGTGCTGTTATAGAGGGGCAGCCCACTACCATCGGGCACTTAAAGAAAACTACATCTTATGAGAAAAAGACACAAAAAAATAGTAAAAATGAACTGAGATGTTAAAAGAGAAAATCAGCGATGTGAAGACCCGCCCCCCCCCCCCCCCCCCCCCCCCCCCCCCCGACACCATGACGACCAGCCAGCGGTGACCCGATTAACGGCGCAATTACACCAGGCATCGCACGACGAGGGGGTTTTCCCCTTTGTGCTCCCCTTCGTGCTAACCTTTGTGCTCCTTCTAATATAATTATATTTATGTTTATGTTAATAATTTAACTTTTATTAATGTTATCTAGCTTTTTGCTTTGTTTAAAATTATTTCATTATTGACGTTTAAATGTATTAGACTAAGGAATTTTACTTCCTGCTTATTCTGTTTCATTGTAAACCGGTTTGATATGCGTTTTATGCAGGAAAATCGGTATAAAAAAACCGAAAAATAAATAAATAAATAATAAATTCACTGCTATACATTCTAATTTTCCCATCTTACTTCTTAGACTTCTGGCATTAGCATACAAACATTTCAAAGTTTGTTTTTTGTTTGTATATTCATTCTGCTTTTTAATTGATAGGGATCAGTTAGAATTTTTTAGCTCAGGTAAGTTTGTAGTTACAGGCACTTGGACTACTTTTCTTATTATAGGAACCTCACTGTCGGGATGCCCTAATTCTAATGCATCATTAGTATCCTTTAAAGATACCTCTCTCTGAACCATGCGCTGCTGAGCGACTGTCGGCTTTCCCCTTTGTTCTAGTTTAAACGCTGCTCTATCTCCTTTTTAAAGGTTAGCGCCAGCAGTCTGGTTCCACCCTGGTTAAGGTGGAGCCCATCCTTTTGGAAGAGACTCCCCCTTCCCCAAAAGGTTCCCCAGTTCCTTACAAAACTGAATCCCTCTTCCTTGGACCATCGTCTCATGCACACATTGAGACTCCGGAGCTATGCATGCCTCTGGGGACCTGTGCATGGGACAGGGATCATTTCAGAGAATGCTACCACAAATGTAGATTGACACTTTTGAGATCCAGGATTTGCCAAAAGAACCCCTCCTTTTTGGGTAGACAAAATACATGTAATAGTGGCCCGAATTTTCTTGTGATTCCAGAACAGGAATCATGGGCTTCAAATCCAACAGCCTCCATCAGGTAGTCTCCACTGCCACCCTCTTCTGTAAAGAGCTGCATGGGAGACCATAAAGGCATTCATAGGAATGCAAAAAAACTCTAGATCAAAGCTGTCCCTTATCACTTCCAGGACCCATTGGTTCGACATGATCTGCACCCAATTCTTATAAAAGCAAGATAGATGCCCCCTATCTCCTGCACCATTAGGTGAGTCTGTACAACTTCATTGTGAAGATTGAGGTGCTCCAGTTCCGGAGCTCACATCATTCCAAGTGCTTTTTCAATTGCAGGGCTCAAACTTTGGAATTCTATGCCAGAGCATATTCTCACTATGTCAAATATAAATATGTTTTAAAAAGTTTTGAAAACATGGCTATATCAACAAGCTTTTGAGCCTGATAATTAAAAATAATTATTGCATTCAGTGGCTTTATACTAAGAATGACAGTTGGTTTTATTCAGTAAATAACAGCATTTATTTGAAATATGTGTTCTTTGGATAATAATCTTTTGTAACTGAGGTTATTTGTTCAAACATATGGTTTATTGATAGCAGCAGATGGTCAGTCTGTTTTAGTTTTGTTTGTTTTTAGTATTTAACATGGCTTTTTTTTTTTTTTTTTTACTGTAAATCACCTTGACCTTTGGAAAGTGTGATCAATAAATAATAAGTTACTGAATTAATAAGAAAACACGGGATGAGTATGGAGGATTCCTAGTTGTATACATGTGAAGGGAAACTCAGAGATAAATTGTAAACTATGGTAATGCAACAAGACATAAGTTAGGGAGTCTAGCTGGGCCTTGCAATCTGTTGCTTCCATCATGTTCAATGTTTCTTTGTTTAAGCCTTTCACTGTGAAGGTGATTTTGAGTTCCAAGGTCAAATACATTTTTTAATGTTATGGGTTACTTTCTAGGGTTTTGTTTTGTTTTTTAGCAAGGCTGAAAGTACTATCAGTGTTTCAACCTGTCCATTAGATTGGGAACATTCTAACTTCAAAAAATGAAACCTCAATACAAATAAGAGGCAAGTGAAGGAAAATATTGTCAACAATTAATAAAAAAAACCGCCTCCATTAATGAATTTAATACATGTGTTCTAAAACACAAAGGCTGATTTATGGCATAGGAGGAAAAGGCTCAGACACTAGGTATGCATATGATTACTTATTTAAAGCATACTCATTTGTACAATATCTGTCCAAAATACTCCACCTCTTGCAACTTTATTGAAAAATCATGCCTTTAATAATAATTCTCTCAATTAAATATTTGTTAAATATATTTCACCTTAGGCAGCTATGGATTTTTGAAAAGTGGAGACTTCTCAATTATAGACATATGGGTTTAAACTTTGGAAATCAAAGACTGTGTTATAATTATTTCAGCTGGTTCATCTCACCTTAGGCAGATTTTAGCCTTTGAAAGTCAGAGTTTTTCGAATTATGCACAGATGAGTGCTTGATGTTTGGAAACACATGTATTCACATTTTGGAACTCAATGACTGTCTATTTTAGAAACAAATTGTAAAAATTTCTAAAAAATATGTAATTGAGAAATTTTTTTTTAAAGGCATGATTTTTCAATAAATAAAGTTGCAGGAGTTAGAGATTTTTGGACCGATGATTATATAAGCTAGTATGCTTTATGTGAGTAATCACATGCATACCCAGTGTCTGAGGTCTTTTCTGTTGCAGTTTGATGCTGCTGGAGAAGATAGTGGACCCTTGGGCCGGCCTACCTAGGGAGACAGGGTAGGCCGGGGGGTGGAGCCACAAGCTGGAAGGGTTCACCCAGGAACCAGGGACCCCCCGGGAGGAGCCCGTAGGGTCCCGGGTCCTCGGGACTGAGAATTGTCTACAGAATGTCCAGAGGCTGAGATGGGCGTAGGCCGGGACCAGAGCAAGCAGAATGAATAGGAAGTCCAAGGTACCCGGAAGGCAGGGGACCGGCTGCACAGGACCGAGGGCCGGCTGAAGGCAGGGCAGCGGGCGGCTGCAGAGTCTGTAGCAACCGGAGTCAGAGGCAGGCAGTGGGTGAAGCGGGGTCAGAAGCAAGCCAGTGTCTGAAGCAGGCTGCAGGCTGAAGCGGGGTCAGAAGCAAACCGGGGTCGGAGGCTGGCTGCAGGCTGAAGCAGAGTCGGAAGCAGACTGGAGTCAGGGGCTGGCTGCAGGCTGAAGCGGAGTCAGAAGCAAACCGGAGTCAGAGGCAGGCAGCGAGCTGAAGCGGAGTCAGAAGCAAATCGGAGTTGGAGTCGGAGGCAGGCAGCGAGCTGAAGCGGAGTCAGAAGCAAACCAGAGTCGGAGGCAGGCAGCGAGCTGAAGCGGAGTCAGAAGCAAACCGGAGTCAGAAGCAGGCAACGTGGAGATCAACAGATACGCAACTGAGAGCAACTAAGAAGTTGTGAACCTCGTTGCAAGGCGTTGAGAGAGAGTCTGAACGCCGGTTATATCGGGACTTGGGCGTGACGTCAGCAGTGTGGGCGGGACCGGGCTTCCGGGAGCTGGACGCTCAAGAGGGACGTCCTCGCGCGCGCACGAGACCGAAGGGAAGCAGGCCCGTAATGGCGGCCGCCACGTGGAGTGAGAGAAGCCCCCGGGGTCTGGAGCGGGTGGAATGTGGTGATCACTGAAGCGGAGGTAGGCGGGCCTGAGCCCTAACAGAAGGGAAGCGTTCGGGACTGCAACACTTTTCCTTCTATGCCATAAATCAACCTTTTTGTGTTTTAAACCACAAATATTACTTCATTAGTGGAGATTTTTTATTCATCAGACATGATAACTTTCCCAAATATTCACTAATGGGGCCCAGATTTGGTGAGTACGTTGAAAATGAGCCTGGCACTTATAGAACTGAACATAACTTCAGTCTGATAAGGTAATTTTCAACAGGGTCAAATTTGAAAAGCACTAGAAAATCCATGTATAAGCATAGCTTTTACTTCCAGTTTTGTTTACAATGGAATAGTTAAACAATAGCATATTCCTCCTATGCATATTTAGGAAAACAACATTTCTTTTTTTTTTTTTTTTCAACAGAATAAGGATTCTTGTTCAGATAAAATGTTTGTGGGTAGCAACATTTATCCATAAATCCCTCTGCAACTGAAAGAAATGTGTAAAACGGCAGCATTTTTCAGCAATAATTCTTCTTTATGAGAGGAAGTAAAGGCAATCTGACACTGCAGGAAAGACAATTGTCATCCATCCTTGAAACTCCATAGTTTTCTAGTTTTAGAAAACCTAAATTAGTTAGATGCCTTTTTGATCAGGCACTAATTTCATTGAATAAGAAGGCAATCAGTAGTAAACAGCCTTGATGCAACTTTTTTTTACATCTTTTTTTTGTTTATTCCGCTGTGAATTCAGTGGTACTGAAGTGTGGGAAATATGCGCTTGCCAGCAAGCCATTTCATCAGGGTTAAACACTAACTTCCCTTCTCCCTGACATTTGCCTGAATAAAAGCATCACTTGTGCTTAAGTCTCTGCCTAGGAGAGGATACCTGACTTCATGTATTTCTCTGGCCTATAATTAATCCTGTTAGCCTGAAAGAAGGGCTGGGTGTTCCCTAGTCAGAGGCAGGACAAAGTCAGGAGGTATAGATTTCAGCAGCCAATGATATGATCCGTGCTCACCCCCTGAGCCAAAGCCAATGGTGTAATGACTCTTCTGTTGCTATGGGAAAGTAGCCAATCATGTAATGACACATCATCTGCCTTTGTATGAATGTACAATAAAAGGAAGAGGCTCGGGAGGACAAACCCTCTTTGCCCTCTTTGCCTTCCCTCCTCCTGCCTGCCATGAATGCTGCTGTCTGATGCCTATTCATTACCGCAACATGTGGTGAGCCCGACCGTGATGATAAACTCCATGCTTATTTCGGCTGGACATAGCCAAGGTACGTACCGTTCAACAGCTTTGCAATCGTAAATATATTTTAAAAAAAGTACTTCTTAGTAATTTTTAAAGTATTTCTTTGCAAGTTTGTTCCCCACACCCGTAAGCATGGGTAATGGTTTGACTGTACAGCAGCGGCTACATGCCAGACAGCTGCAGCAGATCATTAATAATCATTATTTCATCACCAGAAGAAAAATAGCGCAAGTCAGCCTGGGGGACTTAGAAAAATTAATAAGTGAAATAGCTTGCCGTTGCCCTTGGTATTCCATGGAGTCTGGAACTCTAAATACCCAGAATTGGATCTCAATCGGCAATTATCTTCATACGGCTCCCAGAGCTCCCATAAATCTAAGATTAACCTGGCAAAAATGTACAGAAGCCATCGAATGCAAAGAAAAAAAAGGTTTAAAAACAGCAGTTTCAAACCATGTGCCTTTAGAAGCAGGCAGACATACCCTTCCCCCATCTTCTCAGTCTTCCTCAGAGCCAGCAAATTCTTTGTATCAGCTCTCCATAACCACACCCAAACTAGTTCACACCTTCCCCATTTCTTCAGAAAAGCAGTCCTTGAGAACAATAGAGCCACCACCTGGCCTGGGTGGGGTGATTAGCATTGAATTTCAGCAGAAACTGCAGAAAGAAAACCTTACAGAAACAGAATTATTAGAAGGACTTCAAGCCTTCCCCATCTCAGAAAGAACCATGAACAAAGGGGGACAGAAAATGAATAGAACATCTGGGGACACACACTCACATGGCTCCTGTGGCTTCCTCTGCATCCACCTCAGAGAAAATGCCCCAGGAAATAGAAAACACTGAGGTCAGAAAAACTAGCCTTCCTCCATCTTGCCTGCAACCCCCTTCCCCCACTAACCACTCCCTGAACATTCATTTGCCATTGCCTGAGCCAGTCATTAATTCTGCATCACCAATTTGTGCAGGTAAATTACTATCTCAAACCACTGCTCCCGGTAACAATTTATGTGCAGCGGTCAGCATGAGATTTCACCTAGAACATGGAAATCTCACAAGAGAGGAATTATTGAAAGGGATTCAAGCCTTTCCCATTACAGAAAGAAACAAAGAACTAGGTGTGGCAGCAATAGAGTTGAGTGCCATGAGCAGTGGCTATGCCCACAGGTCTTCAAAGAAATCAGCATATCATTATGAAAAAAATGATTTAATTAGACTCCTGCGTTACAAGCAAAGAAAATATCACTATGAAAAGGAAAAAATGGTTTCCCTTTACAAACAGTACAAATTTGGAAAAAATGGTTTCCCTTTACAAACAGTACAAATTTGGAAAAAATGGTTTCCCTTTACAAACAGTACAGATTTGGAAAAAATGGTTTCTATTCCTATTTGAATTCAGTTACAAAACATCTGCATACTCTGAGAGTATTTCCCCCACACAAAGTGTATGCAGAGCTTATGTTAAAAACTGTACTGAGATTTGAACAATTACTGTGTAAATTACATGTGAAAGTTTCCCTTTTGCAAAGTTTATTTGGCTCACATTTAAAATGACTCCATTTCTCTAAGATTTAAGTTTATAGTTTGAATTGCTACTGTGATTCTACCTTCAGGACAAAAGTGGATTGGAATGGTGTCTGTCTGCAAGGAATCAGTCCTTGCCAAGCCATTGTCTGTGGTTGATGGTATCTATTGTTAAACAAAGTAAATCTTTAAGTTCCTATTGACTGAAGGATTAATTCCTTGGGTGCAGTTCTTTTCTTTTGAGAAACACTGCTCCTCCCCCCCTTTTTCTGTAACTCTTGCTAGCCACTCATGGGGGAGGGAGGGAGAACTTTTGAAAAGAAAGAAAAAAAAAAAAAAACTGGCCTTAGTCCTGCAGTTTCTCTCTCTAGTTTATATATGTTATAACTCAGACAGATTAATAGTAGTTACAGTCACTTTAGCATGCAGCAGACAGAGCTGAGCAAACAGCATGTTTAATTTCCTATTCTAATAATTATATGAAGAAATTCTATTCTGATATTCCACATTGAAAGTAAGCTCAGAGTATTATTGATTGCAACCTGGAACAATAGTTGCAATCTATAAAGTAATGATGGGGTCTCCACTAGGAGGCGCTATGTTATTCTACAAGTTATATTATATTATTGTTTTAATAATTCTGTTGTATAATAGTTTTTATTTTTCAGGCCTACAGACCTTCTGTATTAAGGAAACTTCAGTTTTATTTTCTTTTTCACAAATTTATACAGAATTCTGAACCTTATAATTTTTACTGACAGAGGTTGCTACATCTAAAGCAATCCCTCCCAAGCCTTTTCTTGCAAATCCAAATTGATTTTATTAAATTGAATCATAGAATTGATTTCTTCAAGGTTAAAAAAGTAAGAATTTCACTTTTATCCTTACCTTAATAAATTTTTGCTGTATGCCAGTTTTTAATATTTTCCAGATTGACACTGCCATGAAGAGATGTGAAGATGGACACTTTGCAGTTTATTTTAACATTTTCAAACATTTTTCTAACGCCTTTTGACTTTTGACTTTTGATCCTTGATCTAATTTTGTTTTTGATAACTTTTTGATAAGATTTTTAGCTCATATTATGTGTTATCTGTTGTCTGTCTTGATGCAAGAAATATTTGCAGGATGGATGAATATGTGTCAGTTTTGTGTAAATTAATATTTGCAAGATGAATGAATATATGTCAGTCTTGTGTAACATATGTTTAATGTAATGTCTAATATACTTGTCATTTGATTCTGCTTACTGCAAATGACTTTTCCTTTAAATGATTAATTTACATTTATTGCTATTTTACTGAATGAAAATTGATCACTGCATAAAAAATTCTTGATAATGGGCCTACCCTATGTTCTGAAAACTAAAAATGGCTCTGCTTACTGCAGCCATTCCTTTGCATGAATTTTGTTAATTGAATATTAAATACTTATTTGGCATCCCCTACAACACCACAGGGCAAGCCATTGTGGAGAGAGCAAATCATACCCTTAAGAGCTCTGGACCAAACAAAAAGAAAAAAGGGGGATTGCCCCTGGATTTTCCCCTAAACAGGATTGGCTGAACAAAGTATTGTTTACTTTAAATCATCCAAACATATCAGGTTCACATAAGACCACAGCCATGAGTAATCATTATGGGACTAGGGTTAGTCACCCACAGCCATCAGTTTTGTATAGAATATTTAATGTCTGGTACGATCCCGTTCCCTTAAAATGGGGAACGAGGATATGTTTCTCTGCTTGCTTCCACAGGTATCAAGCCGTGGAGAGATGGAAAGGTGTCCAGGTCTACAGGACCCGATCCCAAACTTCTCCCTGAGCCTCCACAGCCCTCAGAAGGACAGAGACCGGACTCCTTGCAAAAAGCAGCACCACATGACCTGGGGACAGATCAAGGCCCTATCCAACCAATCTGCACAACTCTTAGAACAGCAAGGCCTTGAGAACTCCAGAGAACTTATTAGCAGCTTTTTCTTGCCTGAATGCCAACTCATTAACAATTGTGTTCTGCATCCTCCTCCTTTGCCTTATTTCTCCAGCTATGGCGATTTCAGAACAAGGACTCTGACAGAACAACATGTACATCCTCTGCACAGAACTTTTCACACCTGTTGAATCGAACAGACTGTTGGATCTGCACACACATGCCAACCCAAGCCTGCGGAGAACGATTGATGCATGCTGTACCATTTAACCTTACAGTATGGACTAATTATCCTTTACAGAGAGGTTTTCATTACTTCTCCAGTGGTAATACCATACTACACATTGGTAGCTGTATTCAAGAGACTGCCGCTCTTTGTTGGGACTATGATACAGGGGATGGGAAAGGGAATTCAGATGGGAAATATCCATATCGTAACCGAACTTTTGTATTAATCACTGAACACTTACATAATTATACCATATATATGTATGCAATTGGCAGATTACAGGATGTGCAGTGGGAGACCCAAGCAGGTACAGAAAGTATAGAGGGGATGAAGGATTTACCTTTTGTAGTTATATAGCCCAAATGATAACCAATGACATGTCCACTAATCTGTTAGGAAACATATGGATGGTATGTGGGCGTAGAGCATATATGAACATTTCCCCAAGATGGAAAGACAGATGCACTTTAGGCTACATCCTTCCCTCATACTATGCAGTCAAAAATTTACCCAAAGCAAGGCTCCGTAACAAAAGGGAGGCGATAAATAATCCCATAGAAAAGTTTACAGAAACTCAGGTAGCTAGAAGCCTGTTTCCTCCAATGGGAACAGCTATGAATTACAGGGACTTACACATCCTAGCTAACTGGACTACTGCCATATTTAATCAGACAGTCCATGCATTGAAACTACTCACAACAGAAGTTTCTCAGATTAGAGAAGTAGCATTCAGAACAGCTATACCTTAGACACAATTTTAGCCTTAAAGGATGGTGTTTGTGCATTAATTGGATCTCATTGCTGTGTGTACATATCAGTTTATAAAGCAAACCTCACACATACCACAGAGCAGATAGAAACCATGGTTGCTGATGCACCATTTTCAGACAGAATACCAACTTCTCCATGGGACTGGCTATGGTCCTGACTCCCTGATATTTCTGGTCTCAAAAGGGATGATTTCTATTATAATTACTGTGATTATCTTAACTATCTGCCTGTGATGCTGTATTCAGTGCATACCCAACCCTCATATCCATATTGAAACCTTGCTCTCAGCCCGGATACAAAGATGTCTTGTAAGATGCCTAATAGGGAATCACGAGCCCTGCAGAGTTGGCACACCACCTGCACCAGCTCTGGGTGATATGGAGATTCAGAAGCTCATCGGCAGCTGGCACACCACGCCGAATCAGCTTTCTTCTCTCCATAATCCCTCTTCCCCTATTTCCAGCCCATACCAAGACATAACAGATTTCAGTAAGGGTCTAAAGCTTTACTGAGCTGCCCTAAACAAAAACAGAAAGGGTGAGATGTGGGAAATATGCGCTTGCCAGCAAGCCATTTCATCAGGGTTAAACACTAACTTCCCTTCTCCCTGACATTTGCCTGAATAAAAGCATCACTTGTGCTTAAGTCTCTGCCTAGGAGAGGATACCTGACTTCATGTATTTCTCTGGCCTATAATTAATCCTGTTAGCCTGAAAGAAGGGCTGGGTGTTCCCTAGTCAGAGGCAGGACAAAGTCAGGAGGTATAGATTTCAGCAGCCAATGATATGATCCGTGCTCACCCCCTGAGCCAAAGCCAATGGTGTAATGACTCTTCTGTTGCTATGGGAAAGTAGCCAATCATGTAATGACACATCATCTGCCTTTGTATGAATGTACAATAAAAGGAAGAGGCTCGGGAGGACAAACCCTCTTTGCCCTCTTTGCCTTCCCTCCTCCTGCCTGCCATGAATGCTGCTGTCTGATGCCTATTCATTACCGCAACACTGAAGCATAGCTTACATTTTATGAAACTTCACAAAATTTATATTTAAAAAAAATAGGTAAAACATTTTCCTTCACAAATGGTTCATACCCCAAGCGCCTCTTGAACTGGAACAAAAGTATGAAACTGCAGTGCTTTTCAATATTGATGCTTCAATTCTAGAGGGTTGTGGATCCAATGAAAAATAAACCTTATAGTGGGAAGAAATGTCATCAACTCCTGAAACCCTTCTGTTATCTAAATTGAGAAAATATAATCTATAGCTGAATGCATTCTTGTGTTGACACCATTTTTACAGAGGAAAAATGATTAGGATTGAGTCTGATTTTTTACTAAGCTTTTTTTTTTTATTGTACCTAATTTGAATAATGCTATAGGCTGCCTTGAAAATCATTTAAGGCAAACCTAAAATCCATATTATTATTATAATGATGATTATTATTCCTATTGACACAGAATAGGAAAAAAAGCTTAGCAAACTATGACCTAGGTTCATCATTTTGCTACAACTTTTACATGAATAGAGCCCATGATAAAAAAAAAGGGGGCATTGTTAAAGTAATTTTGAGATACTGCAATGTGTAGTGTGAGAGAGAGAGAGAGAGAGAGAGACTGACTGACTGAGACTGAGAGAGACTGAGACTCTCTCTTTATAAAGCTCTCCTATAAGTAAACTATTTATACCACTTAGGAGGGTGAATTAGTAATTCAAGGTGGGCTTTCGGGCCAGTTTTACATGCACAATCAGGGGTATGAACAAAGTAGACATCAGTGAAGATTTTATATGATTTGGAGTGAGGAAAGCTACACAAAGATGAGATTTGTACATTGTACTCTCGTCCTAGCTTGATGCACTCTCTACCTAGCTGCTATATACAAATATATGTTTTGCCACAGAAATAAACATATATTTGTATATAGCAGCTAGGTGTTTTTTAAAGAGATCATTTGCAAGATATTTATTTATAAAGTTAAAGTATGAGTGGTAAGGTTGCTAGTTTCGGTATTTAATAAGATGTTACTATATCGGGTCTACTTCCATTCATCGATCTTTTTTTTTTTAAACTACTGCTGCGGCATGTACGGCATACTGTTAATATACGCATTACACTCTGAGCAATGGAAATTGGTGTTTTACTTGTGCCACCGGGATTCTCTTTATGTCCATAGCTCACAACCCTTCTCTAGGCACAACAATGATGAAATGAGTAATTGATTATATACAGATAGCACTGGAGTATATCGTCCTTGTTGTTTCTACTTTATCCCATAAGGTAATATTTATACTTCCCATTATTTTTTTTTCTCTCTTTTCTTTTGGGAGTATGTTATACTTCATTATGTGTTCTACCTTTTAAGATTTGGTTACCTATGATTTGATGGTTTTCTCTAATTTTGCGCTCTTAGGAAATCTTATCACATATGTGTGTTATTTTACGAGTTTGCAGACAATATATGCTTTAATATGGTTTTTATATTACTGTTTTACAGCCCATGACACAATCCAGGATGAGGGAGAAACTTGGCCTGAGTCCGGTAAGGGCAGCTTAATTTTGTTTTTTTGTGATCTAAAGAAAGGATTCCCTTCATTCCAGATGACTGGTCTCATTTCACCACTGTTGCTTTTGGCAATATGAGATCGTCTTCTGTTTTGTGTTGATGTACAATAAAAGGTATTAAGGTAACACCTATTCGGGTGGATTTTCAAAGCCCTGCTCGCGTAAATGCGGGCGGATTTACGCGAGCAGGGCCTTGCGCGCCGGCGCGCCTATTTTCCATAGGCCGCCGGCGTACGTAGGTCCCGGGGTTTTTGGAAGGGGGCATGTCAGGGCGTGTTGGGGGCGGGGCCGATTGATGCGGTGTTTTGGGGGCGGGGCAAGGCGTTTCGGGGGCGGGACCGGGGGTGTGGCGCCGGCCCCGGGGCGTTCTGGGGGCGTGGCCGCACCCTCCGGAACCGCCTCCGGGTCGGGTCTCGGCGCGCCAGCAGCCCGCTGGCGCGCGTGGATTTACGTCTCCCTCCGTGCTTTTTTTTTAAAATCTACCCCACAATGAGCAGTCATTAAATGTTCATCATTATTGAATGTCAATGTACCATGTGTTGCATAACCTTTACCTCCCCCATTGCAGCAGCAATGAAAAATCTGATAGAAACATGCAATATAAAATTAATTAATGAATGAAACATATTAATAGCTGGTCTGCCAACCGTTAGCTTGCAAAACGTCTTTAAAAAGAGTGGTATAATAGCTTTTTTAATGCCTGTTGCTGGAATTTTCAATAATTTTTTGGCTTTTTTGATTTTCTTTCTTAATTTTTGTGGTCAGCTATGATCAAGTTTGGTACATCGCTTTGAAAATTGTTATTGTAAAAACTGGAAGGTGATTGACAAATGTTTATAAATAACTAAATAAATAGGCAAATAAATAAATAAATATTTAATAATGTGAACACTCCTTGGCAGTCTTGCCCCATGTCCTCTGAAACCAGTTTTCACTTTGATCTAATTTTTAGGCAATCCACTTTTTTGTAATATGGATTGCTCCAGCATTACTCACCTCACAAAATGCAATACACATAGGGCCAGATTTTCCAACATGCGCACGGGCATAGATTTGTGCACGCAACCCGGCGCGCACAAATCTACGCCCGGTTTTATAACATGCGCGCGCAGCCGTGCACATGTTATAAAATCCGGAGTCGGCGCATGCAAGGGGTTGCACACTTGTGCACCTTGCACACGCTGAGCCCTAGGGGAGCCCCGATGGCTTTTCCCCATTCCCTCCGAGGCCTCACCGAAATCGGAGTGGCCTCCGAGGGAACTTTCCTTCTGCTCCCCCCACCTTCCCCTCCCTTCCCCTACCCCCAGCCCTACCTAAATCCCCCCTACCTTTGTTGTCTTAGTTAAGCCTGCATCTAGCAGGCGTAACTTGCACGTGCCGGCCAGCTGCCGGCGCACGAACCTCTGGCACGGCTGCCATGCCGGAGGCCTCGGTCCCACACCTGGACCACCCCCAGACCGCCCCTGGACCAACACCCTCTTGTGCCCAACGACCCCGATTTTATAACATACGTGTGCCTGTGCGTTGGGTAGCACGTGCACATGGTCGCACACGCATATCTCTTAAAATGTACCCCAATTTGAATATGATGCTCTGTCATTTACATTTTCATATGTGCTAATTTTAACATACACATTAATGTGTTTGGGAACCATCTTAACATGTTAAGACCTTATGGGTGGATTTTCCAAAAATTGCGCGCATGAAAAATGGGAGTTACGTGCATGGCTGGGCCTTGTGCATGCTGCACACATTTTCAAAGGGGTCCAGCCATTCACATAACCCCTGTTATGCACCGAGATGCTGGGTCCAGATAAAGGGGCGGTCCGGAAGCCAGGTAGAGGCGCGGTCCGTGGGCAGGGAGGGGTGGGGCTGGAGGTGGCCGGTATAGCGGCCATCTGCTGCTGTGCCGGGGAAACGCGTGCCGGCACCCTGCCAGCATGCGCAATTTGCTACTGCTCCTGCTGAGGAGCACAAGGTGACAATTAAAAAATTGGGGATTAGATAGGATATGGATAGGAGGCGGGGAGGAGAGGAGAAGGGAAGGAGAAGGGATGTTAGGTAGTGGGTAGGGAAGTTCCATCCCAGTCCGCTCCTTAATTGGAGCAGACTGGGAGGGATCTGGGGAAGGCCAGGATGTGTCACCACATGAAAATTGCATAATTCTCCCCCCTTGCACGCTCAGCAAGTACATGTGTGCATGGATTATAAAATCGGCACGTTCTTGTGTGCATGCCGGGAAGTGAGCACATGGACGCGTGTGTGTGCCTTTCAATATCTACCCATTATTGCATAGTATGATACTTTTAGCATGTGTTTTATAGCCTTAACAAATATGCTCTTGATTTAGGTTCTATCTATACCATTTTGACAGTCATTTTCTGGACTGCCACTATTCTGTCTGTATCTTTTTAGTAGTATGGACTCCAGAGTTGGACATAATACTCCAGGTAAGGTCTCACCAATGACCTTCACAGAACAATTATTGTCTCCTTATTTTCTATTTAAGATTTTGTTTATTCACCCTAGCTTTCCTCTAACATTGGATTCTTCCTTTTTACACCGTTTTCCCACCTTGAAATAATCAAATATGATGACCCTGAGGTCATCATATTTCACATTCCATATCTCACTTTCCATCATGTACTACCCTTTCAATTTCTCTACTAATGAATGACTCCCACACACTTTTCCATTGAAACATAGCTTATCTATTTATTTAAAATTACTTGTATTCTGCCTTTATTCTACACTTGACCATTCTTTGAGCTTTCTTGGATCATGTCTCATTCTTTCTACTCCACTTTTTGTAGAACTTAGTGTCATCTGTAAAGAAGAAAACCAAACATTTCCTATTAATTTCTCTGCTGTATTCATCAAGAAGATATTAATAGACCCAACCCCATCCCAAATCCTGAGGTACTCCACTAATCACTTTTCTCTTCTCATAGTGAATTTTTTTTATCACTCAATCAGTTTCTAATTCATCCCACCACCTTGGGATCCATTCCCAGGTAGTTCAATTTATTTATGGATCTCCTATGTGGAACAATACAAACAACTGTGGTAACATCTAAGTATACCTCATCTTACACATAAGCTTGACCTTAGTGACCCAAATTAAATAAATTGATCATATTGTTTGGCATGATCTCCCTTTGGAAAAATCATGCTGCTTTGAATCCTGCAACCAGCTGAATCCCAGAATTTCATGTTTCTTAATTGAAAATAATACCATAAACCTTTTGCATTTTATAAATACAACAAAACAATTGCAAAACTTCAGAAACATATCTAAAAAACAAAACCAAACTCTTTTACAGAAAACATGATCAAATGAATCTGGATATGATCCATCAATCTTTTGGTATTGTTGCGATGGAGGTGGACCCTTGCCCTGGTGCAGGATTGGTACGGCCCTCTGGTCAGACCAAGAGAGCGCCTGCCACCAGGAGGCGGAGCACACAAGGAGACAGAGGCTAACTGGAACTTCACCAATAACAGTCCATGGTTTCCGTAAGTTGAGCCCTTGGGTACCAGGACTGCCTGGACTTAGGTGGGCCTCTGGTGGTCTCCCGGAGAGGTAGCGGAGGGGTGTGCCCACCACGAGCAAGGGTGCACAGCTGATGCAGAGTGGATGGGTCAGACCCGAACTGGAAGCTCCGGAGACCTCAGGGAGGCAATAGTTCAGGAAGGTTCTCCGGGTGAGGCAGGCACGCCTGCAGGTCTATCCAAGTGGAAGCCGTGGTTGGTTTTCAAACAGGTTGGTCCAGTGGTCACAGTAGGCCAGAAGAGAGTGTCCGAGTGAAGTGTAAGGATCAGAGCCAGAGTATCAGTCCAGGAGAGGTCAGCCAAAGCAGGGGTCAGTTCCAGGCAGCAGGTAATGGTCAATTCCAGGTGGCAAGCAAGAGAATGGTCAGGCAGGCAGTGGTCAGTACCAAAGGTCATTCGGGAGAGGTACTACCTGAGAAGGATACATGAACACACGGAGCCACTGCGAATGGAATACACAGGAACATGGAGACGCTGGAACAGGAGACACTGGAACACGAAGGCAAACTAGCACACCAACGGTGTCGACACGATTACCAAGGCGAGGTCCTGGGGACAGAGCCTCAACTTAAGTAGTGAGTCTATGAGATGTCATCGGGAGGTGCCCCCGCGGGTTTTCCAGCCTTGGGCCCTTTAAAGGGCTGCACGTCAGCCACGCATGCACCTAGGGGCATGGCCAAGGACGCCGAGGACACGGAGCCCTGATGGGAGCTCCACCGTGAGGTCTGCGAAAAGGATGGTGAGTGGAGAGCCCGAGGACACCGTTAACTGGCTGCAGCCGCAAGGGAGGGGTGCCCGGAGCTGGTTGAAGGAAGCGCGAGGTGAACAGGCCTGGCCACGGTGCAAACGCAGCCAGGACATGCAGCAGGTATGGCTTCTTGAATATAGAAGGCACTGAACCTGCAATATTTTGAACAGTGAATCAAAGCAGGAGAAAACAATGCATGATCTTTTCTAAACATTCTTTTTAATTTTAATTCTTGCCACATTTCATTTCACAGGGTATGGACGAAATAATTTGATAAGTCATAGTTCACATCAAATTACAATCAATCAACTGATTTCAATTTAGCAATAAATACCATTGTGCACTCATCCTGAATACATTTTTTGAATTACCAAAAGGCAAAAAGCTCAGCTCTAATGTGTGAATAATATAGTACAAGAGCATGAAGATAAACAGTAGAAAATGATCCATGAAGAATATGTCTCCTGAGGATGCAATACCTGGGGTCAAACACAGGTACTTGATTTTCACTGGTATTTGATCCTACATGCAAAACAAATGACACATTCTCCTAATATATCATAACAAGTATAGACCATTTGGAACAAAAACACCTATAATGAGTTCTGTAGTATATGTCTGCAGGTTCTTTTTTTTTTATAAGTGTATATTTAAAGGGCGTTGCACTCACTGACCGCCCCAGACCGGCTCCTCGTGTCGACCGACGCCGCGCTGCCGGGCCGCTAATCCCCGGGTCCTCCTCGATGCCTCCCAGCTGCTCAACCTTCATCTCCCCTGTGCTGGGCCTTCCTCGGTGCACAGGATGCCACTGTCTTCCTGTAAAGGGCCAATGGCGGGAAATACCCACAGGCCCTGCCGGATGATGTCACCAGTCCTGGTCTATTTAAGCCTGGCTCCACAGGACTTCCAAACTTGGCAACGAGTCTCCTACCTCTCTAGTGGTGGCTCCAGTGTTTCTTCTGCCCAGTACCTGCCTTCTGTTCCAGTACCCGTTCCTGTTCCTGCTTCCAGCTCCGATTCCCACCTTCCACTCTTGTTCCTGCTCCCAGCTCCTCGCTCCTTTTTCCTTCTTTCCTCAAACGGACTTCCATGGCTTTGGACATTGGATTGGACCTCTCCTTGTTTGCACGCCACCTGCCCAGGACTTCGGATCGGACTTCATATTGCTTGAACATCGCCTGCCCAGGACCTCAGATCGGACTTCTTGCTTGCTCGCCGCCCTGCCCAGGACTTCGGATCTGACTTCTTCCTGCCTGGCCACAGCCGTCCCTTGGATCTCACTCCCGTTACTTCATCGGAGCTTCTACACAGGGGCTACTTAAGTCCAGCCGGCCCCGGTACCCAAGGGCTCAACCTGCGGGGAACGGGGTTGGTAGTGGCGAAGCTCCAGCTGGCCCCTGTCTTCCGCCAGCCTCACCTCCTGATGATGGGAACCTGCGGTAGGTCTTCCTCCCAGGTTGCATCAATCCCAACTCAGGCTAGGGGTCCACAGTCCACATCGAGGTCCCAAGAAAGGGGGAATATCCAATTTTGTGCTTTGTGTAGCCTCTTTGTGCCTCTTATGCTCTGTGTAATCTCTCTGATCCTAATCTGTAGTTTGAGTGATACTACCTACCAGATGAATCATCATCAATCAATTAGAACTGGCAAACTTGTCAAATTTGACTCACTGAAGAATTCTCCAAGGCACAGAATTATCTATCCTTTTTTGCATGAGGCTAGGACTGTCTGACGGCCAGAATCCCCTCCCTTCATTCCTTTCACTCTCCTTCCCTCCCCAACCTGAAAGATGAGGATCTACATATAAAGGAACAGATTCCCTTGTACATGTGCACTCTCCTAAGCTCTGCTAGTGGGGCACACCCTATAAATTAATTATCTTGACAGATGGGATGGAGTAGTTCTCATTACTGACTATCAGTAAGAAGAATGTCACGGAGAATATGAGCTAATTCACTTTAGTGATATGTGGTTAATATTGCCTTTGATCCAACAATAGTTCATTCCTAAAGCATATTATTCACCATTTCTTTTTTTTTTTAATGTTACATTTATTAAATTTAAATAAGATTGCAAGAATTACATTTTGATTGGTAATAGTACAGAACTCACAATTCTGAGAGGTAATTACAGAAATTATAGAATATTAACTTTAGTCCATAAAACCAAGGTAATCCAATCTACCATAGCCCCAAGAGAATGAAATATTCATGACAAGAAGGAAAAAACACATCAAAACAAAAATGCAGGCTATAATTAGAAAAGCAAGATTTATCAACTGACCTCAGCACTAGTAGGTGATACCTTCTCACACAAAACCAAATAGAACTGATATGTTTCAAAAAAACATAAATCTCACCCCTTGGAATAATGAGACATTTACATAGATATACAAGGTAAAATGAAGCACCAATCTGTAGTACTTTCAGTCTATACAACAAAAAGGCTTGTCTTCTTTTCTGAGTCTATACACATAGGAAAAGCCTCAGTTTTGGAATTATAAAACAAAACATCCCTGCCTCTAAAGAACAGCTTAAATATCAATTATGCATCAGACTCCAAACCAAAACTACTAATGTTTAATGTAACATCACTTGAATGTCCATTTTAATTAAAGCAGGGAAATCCAACTGTCCAGGCAAAGCTTATTTCTCAGCTGCAGGATCAGTGTTCCAATATGGTGACAAATAATAAATCCTATAAATAGGAGGAATTGACCATAATGTAATTGACAAATATTAATTCGTATAATAGAAGTTTAGTACTGGAGATAGAGGCCAATAATCAGTAGGGCGGTTAGTGGACAAATTATCCAGCTAAAGTTAGCCAGATAACTTGTCACATATATTTAGCAGAATAAATGTGTGTGGCCGGATAACACGCTACATAGCCACATATCTTTTTAAGCTAACGTTGAAGTTTACACCTCCAGAGCTGCTTGTATCAGAGAAGCACTAAGGTGCCAGGAGCGGGGCAGAGGGTTCCTCGTTCCCAGCTCACATAAAAAAAGGTTATTTGGGAGATGGGGAAGGCCTGAGGGATGGAGTAATGGAGGGCAGGTGGCTCAGTTCATCCTTATGCTGGGGGAGGGGAGGCGGCCAGATTGTGTATTTATGTAATAATTGTGATGGGTTTAATGTCGGCACAATTTTAATGTTTTAAAAGAAGTGTATTTGTGTATGGGGAGGTAGGTGGGGGGGAGGGTAGGTGGAGGGGTTAGAAGAGTAAGATTTAGATGGAGGAGGAAGGGAATTCTGATACTAAATTTTACATAAGGACAATGCTACTTAGCCGCATTTTAAATATTTGCAGCTAAGTAGCGTGTTATCTGGCCACACATGGCCGCATAACTTTAGATCTGCTCTGAAGCAGGTCTAAAGTTATCTGGCTAACCTAGCTGAATATACCTGATATTCAGCTAGGTTAGCCAATATCTTAGCCCCTCCCTGGAATGTCCTCAAAACGCTCCTTATTTATCCAGTTAAATTCAAATTTAGCCGGATCTGTCAGGGGCATTATCGAGTTTGGCATGAGGCATTCTGGGGAGGAGTGGAGTAAGTTAACTGGTTAATTCAGATATTCAGAGTGGCTATCCCTGGTCGGGCCATAGGCTTGTCTTATAGTTAGGTGGTTATACATAACTGGCTAACTTTAAGATAGCTAGATATATTCAGCTGTATGACCCTGCACCTGCTGGAATTCCACCTGCATGATACTGCAGAGGTTAGTAGAACAACAGCCACACATGTGTGATCTGTCTCAGGAAATAGAGATAGGTGTGCAATGCCCCCATGGGGCATCATGATTGGGTTAACAAGAGGCAGCTGGTACAGATCCTGTGGCCCTTCAGGGATGCCATGGAGAATCTGAGTTCCAGAAGTGTCACTTTGGGTGATGTCATCTCTATAGTAACTATTCTGAAGGAAAATTTGGAGGGCTTCCATCATGACAAGAGAATGAAAGGAAAGGAGTTGCTGTTTCTGGACTCCTTTAGCATCTCAGGTGCAAGAGAGACTGAAACTTCTGACTAAAAACAATGCTACATGCTTGTGACATGTTGTGATCCCCAGAAGACAAGGTGCTTCACCCTTCAGTTCTGTGTCTCATAGTCATAAAGGGGATACTGGTAGATATGCTCTGTCAGCAGGAGAGTAGGAATGCAGAACAGGAGTAAACAGTGGTCATGTCAGGCAGTAGTGCATGCAGGAGAAACACCATTTCAGCTAGGAATTCTTCCCCAACCACACTGTCTGCAAAGCCACTCTAGCCCCCAAACCCACATTGCCTTCAATGAACAATCTCTCTTGGCACAGACCAAACTGAAAGCAGTTGGCAAAAGGAAATACTCTCAGCCCACCCAAGCGATAGATAAAATGTCTAAATAAATACATTAATTTCTGTGACGTGCTATCTGGTCAAGCCCATTGAGGACATGGACACATGTGCTGGCATATTGGGCACACAAGTCCATCATCTGCTGACATTGGAACAGCTCATACATATAGGTGCTAGGGATGTGCATTCGTTTTGAACGAATGAGCAATCCGCAACGCATAAGTCCCTGTTCGTTTGATTCATGGGTTTGCAAAATGCATGGCAATCCCCCACAAATAAAACGTATCATATTAGTTTCATTGTTTTGGTTCGCAGGGATTTCTTAGTAGCTGTTTGAAATAGGAGAAGGCCATGAGGGAGTATCCATAGCAAAAACCAGCTCTTTCCTGTGAGTCATAAGTGACCTCACAGCCCTTTCATAGAGTGGGTCAGTCAGGTTGGCAAGGAGAAAAGAATGCAACCTATCAGAGCTAAGCATTTTTCTAATGCAGTCAATCGCTGCTGTCACTCAGTGCTCTGTGATGCTGTTCCTGATTATGCTGTACTATTTGTACCTTAAGCATGCATTGTGCCACGCACTCTCTTTTCTGGTGTTGTCTGGGGAGGTGGCTTTACTCAGAGCTAGTCTGAGTGTCTCAAATCTGTATTCAATTGCTAGCTACTTTGATAGAATTTTCTATTGAAAAATATATGTGTTCGTTTTTGCTGCTCTGCCAGCCAGGCTTTTTTTGACTGCACTTATTTTATTGAACTCAGACTGTCTCTCTGTCTCTGCCACTTAGACAAGCTGCCAGCAGTGGCATTTTGCTGTGGATCTTACCCCCCTGGGGTAGGTTGCAGGCAGGGCTGGGTGAGAGATAGTATGAGAGTTGCAGTGGCTCTCTGGGAGTTGGTATTTTCAAACAAGAAGCATCACTGTAGGAATTGGGCTTGCTCAGGCTTCCAGTCTTTTCTCTGTGTGTATGTAGTTTTCCACACTCACATATATTGGTACAGAGGTGTTCATTCACCAATAAAGAAATAATTCTTTTAATTGAAATCCCTAGTAGGCAGTGACATTGATTGTATGATGTCAAGGAAAGCTAGATGTGGTTGAGTGATTGGGACTGACAGAGGAGGCACTTCAAAAGGAAGTACCAGTCCCCCAATAAAGTTAAAAAGGGAGCTGTTCCAATCTAAAATCTCTGGAGGGGCAGGCAGTTCCATCTGGAAAAAACTGAAATTTAAAGATGATACACCACCAGTGACCACCACCACCTGTTTCTGACCTTGCTGTTTTGGAGGTGAGGGAAGGGGCAGCTGAGTCATGCAAGACAAAAGGGCAAGACCAAAAAGGAGCAGTGCAACAGCAGACTCTAGTTAGTGTTGAAAATATAGCACAGACACTGTTTGCTTCTGATTCTGATGAAGAATCATCTTGTGTGGGATTCTCATCATCAGAAATGTAAGAAGTAATAGCTGAAGAAGGTTTAGGAGGATTAGTTAGTTCTGTCTTAGCCTCCAATTCAGTGCTGCAGGGGAGAGATGAAACTGATGATGAGGAGGAAGAGCAGTCAGCGCAGGCACAGAGTGTGACTGATGCCCCTGTCATTGCTTCTTAGGGTGCACCCAATACTTCAATTCCAGTGCCAGCATCCACCCCAAAGGCTATACAGAAGGGATCATGAAAGAAATCTGTGATCTGGAGCCACTTCAAAGTGACAAAGGACCCATGTTTTGCTCAGTGTAATTACTGTGCCATGGCTATTAGCAAAGGTGAGCAAATGGGACATCTAACTAATTTTGGCATGATACATCATATGCAGAAATAACACCCAACAGTACTGCCATCTAGGGGTGGTGGCAGTACCAGTCAGGGGACACCTTTTTCCAGGCAGCATAAAGTGGTTGAAAAGGAGCAGAGTCACTCCACGCCCTCAGCCCCTTCTAGCAGTCAGGTGGCGGGCCAGCAGCCCCCTACCATGTATCAGAAGCGACAACCCACCATGGAGGAAATGGGTGGTGTTCAGTAACACTATCCCAGGGAAGGAGGCAGGCAGCCTCAAAAGTTGTAACTAGGAGCATTGGGGAAATGATTGCTGTTGATGATCAGCCCTTGCAGGTAGTGGAGAATGTGGATTTCAAGCATTTGCTGAAGGTCTTAGTTCCAAATTACAAAGTCCCCTTCAGAACCACATTTAGCAGAAAGGTCATCCCCAGCCTGCACAACCAGTGTCGCAGTCGCATGCAAGTGCTGCTAGCTAAGGCAGAGGGGAGTGTGCATTTTACCTGCGATATCTGGACTGTCATGAATGCTGCACACTCTTACCTCTCCCTGACAGTACACTGGTGGGACCTGGCTAAGGCAGGGGCAGGCAGCAGCTCTATTAGTGAACAAGTATCAGGGTACAGGTGGGCTTTACTGTACACCCACCTGATGGACAAGGCCAGTACCTCAGCCAATATTCTAGCATGCGTCAGACAGATGCTGATGGGCTGGCAGCTACACCAGTGAGACAGGAATCTTCAGACAGGGTTCATTGTTACAGACAATCTTGCAAACATGGTAAAGGCAATATGCAATGGGCGCTTTCAGAACATACAATATTTTGCACACACTCTGCACTAGTAGTGAAGTCAGCTCTGGGGTTGAAGTCCAATCACCAAGAGAATGAATACCTGCAATCGTTAATACACAAGTGCAGGATCATAGCAGTGCACTTCCACAGAAGTGTAAAGGCAGGCCAAGTTCTCCGACAAAAGCAGACTGATTTGGAGATGCCTCACAAGCATCTCATTCAAGACATTGGCACCCAGTGGAATTCCACCTATATGATGCTGCAGAGGTTAGTGGAGCAGCATACACCCCTTCATGAACTTTCTGTGGCAATGGACATAGGTGTGCAGAGTCCCTTAGGGCATCATGATTGGTTAGTCATGAGTCAGCTGGTAAAAATCCTGCAGCTCTTCAAGGATGCCATGGAGAAGCTGAGTTCCAGAAGTGCCACCTTGGCTGACATCATCCCTATAATTAATTTTCTGGAGAAAAATGTGGAGGGCTTTAAACAGGAAGAGGGAATGACAGCAGAGATGCTGCATTGTCTGGATGTTTTGCAGAAGCAGGTGCAAGAGAGATTAAGACCTTTAACAAAAGACCACACATACATGCTCACTACAGTCTGTGATCCCCGTGTGAAAGGGAAAGTCACCCTACAGTCCGGTTGTCTCACATTTGTGAAAGACCTGCTGTTAGTAAAAGTCCATGAACAGGAGCGCCATAGGCAGAGACAGATTAGACATGAAGCAGAGGAGGAAACAGCGGGTACTTCAGAGAGTAGTGCAAGCCCAAGCAGGAGCAGCACTTGTCAGCGCAGCTAGTACTTCCTCCTCCACTTCAGTATGCCAAAGCCATGTTGCCCCTAAAAAAGCATGTGTTCTGGAACGGGCTAGACTAAAAACAGCTGGCAAGAAGGACTCTCAGCCCACCCAAGCAAAGGAGACACCAGCACAAATGTCAGTGACATGGTATCTCACAGCGCCCATAGAGGACATGCAGATAGATCCGCTGGCATATTGGGCACACAAGTCTACTGTCTGGCCATACCTATGCAAAGTGGCTCAGCATTATCTGTCATGTCCACCAACCAGTGTGCCCAGTAAATGTGTATTTGCAATGACGGGATATCATGAGCCCTCATCACTCAAGGCTGGCACCAGAATTGATGGAAATGCTAGTGTTTTTGAAAATAAACATGCCTTTGCTTGGGTTTCCAGATTTTCCCTGTGAATGGCAAGATGAATAAAGCAATTTAAAGCCTTGCAGCAGCTGCAACTGCCTCCTATACTCAGATAATATCAGCAAATGTACCTGACCTCAACTGCTGTGCCTGTCTGTCCACTGTCCAGCCCTTACATCACTACAAGGGCCTGACCTCAAATGTTGTGCCTTTCTGTGTTTAGTTCTAGTATTACTAAATTCAGTTTCATGTATATGTGCATCACTTGTTTACAGAATATTCTTTTTCCTGTTTTGCAACATTTTGAATGTAAGAACATAAAATGCTTACTTAAGCTGTTTGTTTGGAGCTTGCATATTTCATATGCTCAATAGTTTTCATGACCTTCATAATATGGGCCATTTTCCCTAAATCTTTCTTAGGTGCCAACATTAATGTTTCTAGTACTGTAGAAAACTGGTGGTAGTTGCACTCTAGTTCATCCTCTGTGTTCCCTTAGTTTACAGAGGCACTGTGAAGGGTACAAAGTCAACATTGGTTGATATTTTTTATTTGGACTTGAGTAGCAATTTTCTTATTTTTGAGAGCTCTTCAAGTTCCTTTGTCATCAGCTGAAGTGCATAAGCAGTTAATAGCTTCTGGGTATTCACTAGACACCAACTGAACCACCACACTTTTGGTGCCAACCCATTCTAGGGAGCCTTTTCCTACGCAAAAGAAAGGGAACTCTCCCGGGTGTCGCCTATCTCATAATACTCACTGACCCATGTTGAACAACTGTTCACATGGAAACCTCCTCTGCCTCAGTCTTCAAAATTCTCATTAGTATATCTGCTGCATCCACCAGATTTTAAAATACCAGCAAGAGCTCACTAGGTGCTAACAGAATCACCCCACTCTAGGGGCAAACCCATTCTAGGAGCCTTTTCCTGCACAATGGAAAAGGAAACTCTCCCTGAGGCCAGCCTGTCTTGCCACTATCAAAACCACAGGGACCTGACTACCTCTGCTCTGCCAGCCTGTCTTGCCCCTATCAAAACCACAGGGACCTGACTACCTCTGCTCTGCCAGCCTGTCTTACCCCTATCAACTTTCTGCCACTCTGCCTTGCTGTCATGCACCACATGAATCACTACTCCTTGTGGTGTTCTTGCCACTATCTTGGTTCCTTAGTGTGTTGGTGCTAGTCTTTCTGCTGCTTTGTCCCTTTATCGGCACCTTGTGGTTTTTTCTGACACTCTGTGCTTGCTATGTTCCCCCTTCATTGTGCTGTAGGATGTTGATACCACTTGTCTTGCCACTTTGCCTGTTGTGCTGCCTTCGAGGGTTCATGCAACTGTTATCGGTGCTCTCTTTTGAAGCCGTGGTGTGTTTTTGACACTCTTGCTGCTGCTTTGCACCTCTGTTAAAGCACTCTTGCTACTCCTGGTACCCCTTTGCCCCTTTACAGTGTCTCAGGCTATTTATGCCACTTTGGTGCCACTTTGCCACAGTCTAAGTACCTTGGAGCTCTTTTCTGGTTCTGATGTTTCATCAGAATTGATAAGAAAACGCCAATTCTGCAGCCAAAAATAGGCTGCAAATACTTCCCCCACTGACTTTAATGGCAAACGGAAAATGAATAAATCTAATCAACGATTTGGTTTTTCCCCCTATGAAACTAATGCAACAAATGTGGGTTGAGGCGAAATGAAAAACAAATTGAAACAATTTTCTTCCTTCTGCACATCCCTACTCATGGCTAAGCAGATGGTGAATGTTTCTGTGACATACCTGTGCTCACACCTTTGCCTTTCAACAGCAATTGGATAAGGTCTAGTGAAAAGGCTCCCCTAATTAGGAAGCAAATGGAGATTAGTTTACATGTCCTGTAAGAGCTTTAAAACTGACAGAATTTTGCTGCTCAGACTCCCTGCTAGAGCAGCTAGGCCTCCCAGCCTGACTCTGTTTCCTAAGAGAGAGAGAAGCTGTAGAAAGGTTACAGAGCCTGACAATACAGAGTTTACAGGCTGAATCCTTGCTCCTATGGACTAGAATTATAAGAACCCAAAGACTTGGGGATTTGAGCCAGGGACTCACCTTAAATACTTTTCTGCTTTGATCCTGATATTGCAAAGCTGAAGTGAAGTTGGGCTTTCTGTCAATGGCTTTTGCTATCGAAGCTGCATTAAAGCTTCCTAAATAATCCCTTACTGACTTGTTCATTGGCCTAGTTGAGCTGCCTTGCATACCTACTTGGGATGTGCATTCATTTTCTAAGGAAATGAAAAGCACAAATAAAAAAAACCAAAACAAAACTCATTTCATTTGAAAATGAAACCTTCCTCACCCTCACTGAATGTTTTTTTCTTTCAATTCATTTTGGAATGTACGAATGTAGGAAGGGTGGGTATCAAATGAGTCAAATAAATAAATAAATAAATAAATAAATAGATAGATAGATAGATAAATAACATAAAGCTTGCAGAGAGCCCCATAACATTTATTCAAAACTTTAAAAGAGTGGCAAGTGAAGGAGAATGGCTTGAAAGCATATGCACATTCATTTTTTCCTGGTAGCTGAATAAAGGCTTAACAGGCTTAAGAAAATCTCAAGACTGAGTCAGCTATACATTATCCTCAGCCATAAAGAGAAATATTGAAAAGACTGGGCTTATATTGTGAATTCTGCCACCAAATCCTGGATAGGGTTAAATTGTGATGCAAACGTTTCTGACCTAATATTGATGCCATCTTTTCAAAAGAATAGTAAAGGACTATCCTTTCTTTCAAGAATTGCAAATGGTATCAGATAAAAGGCATGAAGAATGGGACAAGTTACATACGTGCTCTACCCTGAAGAGAAATCCTGTGATCCAGAGGTAAAGTGAGAGCTGGGTTGCCCCACAACTGTTGTAACTAGGAATTATTTTCATATCTATTGATGATCAAGAAGATAAGAACTCATGACGATGAAGGACAAGGAATGTAGCACCAATGATAAAGATTGGTAGCCTAATCTAATAATGAACTTACTTTGTATCTGATAATGGCCTCACGGACCTAGAATATCCCTCCCCCCAGCTCCCCCCCCCCCCCCCCCCCCCCCCCCAGGTTGCCTGAGAAGAGATTATGCTTCAACTATGAGAAAAAAACCCTGAGTAAATCAGTCCCAAAGTTTCAGTTTCACAAACTTTGTATCTATGTAAATAAATACCCCTACAAGTGTACTGCCTGAAGAACAACACCTTGATTGTTCCCTACCAACCTACAAAAAAATGTGAAGTTGCATAAAGAATTTCTCCATATAATTAATCTTTATTATGCAAGAATCTGAAAATGAATGAAAACTGTGATTTTCCCAAAAGACCTATTCTGCTTAGAAACAAACTTAGCAGTTCTGAATCTGAACTGCACATCCTGTGTCCTGCCTCAATTTGTAGATTTGAAATGGAAATGCAGTCCTATTTTAAACTCTGGATCTAATCACAAGCTTTCCCACTGCAGTTCAGTTAACCATCTATAGGGCTCAGAATGCTTCATTGATTGTTTTAGTAATTGCACCAGAGGGACCCTGCTAACATTTTATACTTCAAAGAGATACATTGTATGGGGGATTTGATTTTTAAGCCTCATTTATAAAACTGCAACATGAAAAATGAGAATCCAAAACCCAAAATATTTTGAAAAGAGAAAACTAAACCTGCTTCACTTGCCCATCTATAATAATAGCATTATTGGTAGTAGTATGTTCCTCCTATTATCCAGTCCATATATCTGAAAGAAGTTAGGCAATGCCCTACAGGGTCAGCTGTTTCTATATTTAAGGAGTGAAATAATTCTCAGCATGTAGAAATCTTTCTTGGGTAAACTTTTCTAATAAATCCAAATTATTACTGAACTGAACTATAAAGAGGAATTGTCATTAGCAGTCTAAGAGGACTAATGATTTAACATCTCTCAAGGATCAGTCAAGAATCATATGCAAATGTTTAGTTCAAGTGACTTTCTGTTCCTGTATTCACCTCAAATGCCAGAGCATGGAGTTGCATTATGTACAATCAATCATGCTGATAAAGTGCAAAAAGACTATTTCTTCTATAATTTATACAGATTGGTATTATGGGTCAGCTTCCTAATGAGTTTTGTTTTTTTTTTGTTCTTTTATTCTTCCATGAAGATTCAACCTTATTAAGTAAAAGGAAACAATCCATCTTTTGATCACAATTGCATGCACAGTGCTGGCATGACACTGGGAAGATGGAAGTTTGTTTTCCATGAATGAATAGTAGGCTTTATGGATGCTGACTATGAAATATGAAAATGCTATAAAAATCATTCAAGGTCATCCTGTTCGTTTCTAAGAGGTTTTTTTTTTGGATGTGCAGCATAAATTTATGATTGGGATATACATTTATATACCAATAGAAGTCAAAGCAGAGGAATGAGGATTTTAGCTGATTTATTGTACATTGGGTATAGGTATATGGTTCTTTTCCTATAGAAGAAAGAGTTTTCAAACTCAGACACAACATAAGCTAAAAATAAAAATCACAAAACAATAATATGGATGTGTATTTTAGTGGATATATGGCCAACTACATTACCAAGTGACATAGTGTTCATCCTAAAAAATAATTCTTATCATTAAAAAAAATACCCACCAGACATCAGAAGAAGAAACTTATATCTTGAAAGATACTGTACCATTCACATTTTTAAACAATGTTCATGTTAGTCCAATATATATATATATATATATATATATATATATATATATATATATATATATATATATATATATATATTCTGTTGTGATGTACTGAGGTGTGGAATGGCTTCACTGGATTTTAGATGTTATTCTACAAAGTACTAAAGAACACCTCATATTTACATTTTGTCTGTCTGTCTCTCTGTGACCTGGTATCCAATCCCAAACCACGGCATGTACAATCTTCTAGATTAAAATACTCAAGAGCATTAGTGTTGAACTGGAAAATTCTATTTTTTTAGTTTGTTGGTGGTCTACATTCAGGATAGGATGGTTGGAAAAGTATGGCCATTAGAGATAGGCATTCTAACTGGCAAACAGCACATACGAACATAACCTAAGAAGTAGCCAAACTGGGTCAGACCAAGGGTCCATCAAACCCAGTATCCTGTTTCCAACAGTAGAGAATACAGATTACAAGTCCTTGGCAAGTACCCACACATTAAGTAGATCCCATGCTACTAATGCCAATAACAGCAATAGCTATTCTCTAAGTCAGTTTGATTAATAAGAGTTAGTGGACTTCTCCTCCAAGAACTAATCCAAACCTTTTTTAAACCCAGCTTACATTAACTGCAGTAGCCACATCTTCTGGCAACAATGTTCAGAGCTTAATTGTGCATTGAGTGAAAAATAATTTTCTCCAATTTGCTGGGAACCATGGAAGCCAAAAATCAATGTCACCAATGACAAAAAAAGAACATTACAGCACTGAATGAGAGATTTGGTGCTGAAGTGAAAACACTGCTTGGACATGCCCACTGAAAACAAAATATGTGCTGCAGACAGAACCATGCAACAGAAACACTAGCCTTGGCACTAGAGAACAGGCCCGAGGAAACAGATGGCAGCAGTAAGGATGTTGAGGTAATGGTAGGAGAAGCAGATGTCATACCCACACAGACTCTGAGCAGGTTTTTTGAGAATGGCCCATTAACTATTGTAGTTATGGTATTGAAATAAGCTGTAGAAATGTGCATTCGTCCTGTTTCGGCAACCCCCAAAAAACGAAGCAAATTTTCCTGAAATTTTGGGAAAATTCATTTTTCGGGGGTAGTGCGCACTAACCCAAAATTTGGGGCGGACGAAAAAAAAAAAGGCCCAAACCACGGGAAACCGAAATTTCTCATGGCGGGCTGATAATGAAGACCAAACTGAAAGATTCAGCCAAAGCACATCTCTAATAAGCAGTCACCTTTTAATGAGATAAACTGAAGGTCAAAACCAGTGATTAACCAAGATGAAAAGGATTAGACATTTGATAATTTAATGGCTTGAACACAAGCATGCAATGAGATAGTGGCTGGTTTAGTTTGGAAAGTCTTTCAATAAATATATGCATTAAAGTGCAGAGGAATGGCCCCAATGTTCCCTCTAATTTTTGAAAAGCTATTTATGCAAACATTTTTCTTTTGTGCAACATTTTATAAGCTGAGAACAAATTTGTTTACTTTGTGTCAGTGTTATATTGCAATTTCTTGTGTGCTCTGCGATTTGCCATGTACATGGGGTGCACATGCACAGATTAGAGGAACAGTGAATGGCCCCATCCCAGTTTTGTTTAAAATGTTATTTTGATTGTTTTGAAAGGAGATTAACTTTATAGTGAGGAAAAGAGCTGGAACAGAAATAATAGATGACTAAAATGAAAATAATCTTATTGACAAATTGAGTTTGTCAGATATTGTAATTTATTTAGAATCGGATCTATTAAGGGGCACTAGTGAGCCCAAACAAGATGGCTGCCTTGTTCTTATAATTTTATCTCCTTGGTTACACATTTGTGTGTCTAGAAGAACTTTGATACTCTGGTTGCTAATGTGAAGATAAGTTCTAAAATTGATAAGATTGAGTGGGTATTTGTAGGGATTGAATGATATGGGGGATAAATGTACCAAACAAAATCCCCTGGCCCAAGTAAAAATGAAGCACCCAAAGGAAAGCCCTAAAATGGATTATCTTGTCCTGTTGCAACTGGCTGCTATAAAGGATATGTTTTTGGCCAATTGCAAAACCATACAGGATATAAAAAAATACATTTCCATGTGTATGCCTCTTTGAGCATTCTAACCAACAATTAGACCATGCCAAAACTCATGTGGATCAACTGGATACTGCTGCTCAGCAGATCCAATGGAACCCTATGCTTATCTAAGGAATTCAAAAACCTCTTGAAGATGTCAACAATAGGAATGTGCAACTGCTGAGCTTACCTGAGGAACCTGAAGGAGTAGATCCAATGTGGTTTTTGAGGAAATGTATCCCTCAGATCATAAAGCTGGAATTGATGGCTGCATTTGAGAGCTAGAAGGCCCACCATATTCCATCTTATCAGGATTGATCTTGGAAGTTCCTGTGGCCGCTAATTTATAAAGTCTAGCAATATCCTCATGCTCTAGAAATGCTATCACAGGCCCAGTCCTATCATTCTTTCACTTGAGGGGAATAAAAAGCTCTTCTTTGTGCTTGACCTGGCCATTGATACTGGAAAAAGAAGAAAGAGATTTTATATTGTCCCGTAGATAAGCAGCATGAATTAGCCATGCTGTCTGGGATGTCCTCCATGCCACTAGATGCCAGAGCTCTCAAAAGATCACTAAAGGCCTTTTAGTGAGGTGTTCCTTTTTGTATCTTCCCGCGTTTTCCCAAGTCTCCTCAGTCCATTTTTTTCCACGCAACTGAGTGCACACGAGCTCTCCTCCTCTTGAGAAAAAGTGATTTTTGACAAAAAAAAAAAAAAAGAAGAAAAACAACATAAGAACATAAGAAATTGCCATGCTGGGTCAGACCAAGGGTCCATCAAGCCCAGCATCCTGTTTCCCACAGAGGCCAAACCAGGCCACAAGAACCTGGCAATTACCCAAACACCAAGAACTTCCCATGCTACTGATGCAATTAATAGCAGTGGCTATTCCCTAAGTAAACTTGATTAATAGCAGTTAATGGACTTCTCTTCCAAGAACTTATCCAAACCTTTTTTGAACCCAGCTACACTAACCACATCCTCTGGCAACAAATTCCAGAGCTTTATTGTGCGTTGAGTGAAAAAGAATTTTCTCCGATTAGTCTTAAATGTGCTACTTGCTAACTTCATGGAATGCCCCCTAGTCCTTCTATTATTCGAAACACCACAGGAAATGTCAGACAGACTTGAGATGCCTCGCCGCCAGGCTTTATGTTCTGTGAATATGGAAAGATCATGTCTGCCACAGATGGGCACGAGTGCTGCTATATCTGTTTGGGTCCCAACCATGATGAGGCAAGTTGTAGGGATTGTGGCCGCATGTCCCCGCGAGCCCAACGGCAGAGGGCTGCCCATATAGCTCAGCTTAGAGAAGCACCGTCGGGCTCTTATGCCTCCTCAGAGGCTTCCACCAAATCTTCTCTGGGACCCCACCGAAAATCAAAGGCCCCTTCCCATCGTTGGGCCACCTCCACGGACCCCTCCGGTCCATCGGATCCAGCGCTGAAGCAGTCCTGATCCAAATCAATGCACAGTGCGGGAGATGCACTGCCAATGCCGAAGCCGCAAACTGTGTTGAAAGCATCAACGCATTGAAGTGCTGACGTACCCAAGAAACATCGGCACACCGATGTAGTTAAAAAACATTGACGCATCGAGGTAGCATCGGCATACCAGCACATTGATGCACTGACGCATGGATGAAATTGCATTGAAATCAGGTCTCTTTGATGCATTACTGACTCCACCATGGCCCTCTCCGATTCACCCCAATGCAATACCTTCGACACTGACGCTGCCGACGCAGTCCATTGCCAGGCCTCCTAAAAAGCACTCTACTGGACATAAAAGGTGAAGGGAACCTTCAACCCTTACTTCTTGTAGATTCAGATGGTGGTCCGTTTCCCCCAAGGAACTCTAGTAGCTCCTCGGCCTCTTCAGAGGTTTTTTCTGGTCTCTCCATGGTCTCACACTGACGCAGAGGATCCAGTCTTCAAGACACGCTATACGAGAAAGTCAGATGCCCTCCGATTGACATTGTTCAGTCCAAAGGGCCAGATAGTGATATCCTACTTGCAGCACTACCCCCAGCGGGCATTCTGACACAACCAAGGCCACCCCCTACATCGGGCTTAGTCTCCCAAGCCATATCACAGATCTCCATGATTTTAAAACAATTTCTGACCTCAGTTGAACAACAGCATCAACCGCCATCTGACAAGCCCTCCAACGCTCCATTGTCCCCTGGGAACTCCCCAACTCTGGGACCTTTGCCCAGGGATCAACCTCGGAAACCCTCTCCTCTGGCAGAAGACTTTCCCCACTCATCCTCTTTGCCAGGTTCCTCGCTGGTTTATCCATCAGACCCAGCGGAAATTCCGCCAGAACCAGGATCTCTCCTACTCGCAGTTTTTTAGAGAAAGTGGGCCACCACCTCGATGTGAAAACCAAGAAGATCCCAGATCCTAGACAAAAGATGCTGGGCATTCTAAATATCTTCGACAGCCCAACTGAACCTATGGCACTACCGTCACATTCAGTTATGGATTTGGTAATGAAGAAGGCGTGGGAGTCCCCCTTCTCATCACTACCAACCTCAAGAAAGACAGATCTAAAGTACCGCATGTGGGACTCACACTATTATTCTATGATCCAGCTTCCCCATGTTTCTGTTGTCGTTCAGACAGCAATGGAAAGAGTGAAAGAAAATACTAAAATACAGAACCACCAGTTCTATGTAACACAGTACCTGTTCGAATGCCTTCAATCCCTGAAACCCCTATTACAGGAGAGGTTTCCAGATGCCCACCTACCTCAAGAATTCCACATATGGAAGAGGGCCTTCGTCACTTCCTTCGTTCAATCTACAAAGGGTTTGAGACATTGGCAGAGGCTACTGCAAATGCAATAGAGGCGAGTCATCTTGCGTGGCTATGAGCGAGTGCTATCAGAGATGACATGCATGAGAAACTAGCAAATCTCCCCTGTCACCCAGACAATCATTTTGGGGACAGGCTCATGGAGACCATTGTGAAACTTAAAGATCAGAAGGTGGCAGTACTGTCCTTGACTTCCCCAGCTGAAGGTCATTCATCTCGATGCCATTTCTCTTTGTACCGGAAGACCAATTACCCTTGATGCACATATAGTCCATATTCATCCTACTGGCCTCCCTCTAACAACCCAGCTGCCAGCAGCCCTTTCAGCAACATGGCCAGGCCAATGCCCTTGTGCATCTCGCCAACATCGGTGTTCGGCAGTTCCTCATCCCACAAAAACCCACAGGGTTTTTAGGACTGTCGTCTCCACCGCTACGGCACCGACTGTAGGGGGCAGACTTTCCCATTTTCTCCCAGCCTGGAGCAGCATAACATCCGACCTTTGGGTTCTAATCATAATACAAGAGGGTTATTCCCTCAATTTTCTACCTCTCCCAACCCTTCCACACCTAGTTCCCCAAAAACATCACACTGCACATTGGGAACCTCTTCTTCAGTAGATCAACCATCTACTCCAACAACGGTGCATACGAGAGTTGATTCCCTTGCAATTTCAACAGAGAATCTATTTGCAATACTTCCTCATTCCCAAGAAGTCTGGTGGGCTTTGGCCAATCCTGGACCTGCACTCTATCAACAAATACCTACAGAGGGAAAAATTCAAAATAACTTCCCTCAAATCCATCCTTCCTTTCCTTCAACCCAGATGTGCTCACTAGATTTGAAGGATACATATGCTCATATACCAATGCATTCCAAATCATTGTAATACCTCTGTTTCATGGCGAACGAGATTCACTTCCAGTGCACAGTACTTCTTTTCGGCCTCTCCTCCGCCCCCAGAGTCTTCACAAAATGTCTAGTGGTAGCAGTGGCACACCTCTGTTGACAGGGAGTTCAGATATTTCCTTACCTGGATGACTGGCTACTGGTAGCCCCCAACCAGTGTACCCTGCAAGACAATTTGTTCCATACAATATCTTGCCTAGAAAATCTAGGCCTTCTGATAAACTACGAGAAGTCAAATCTGCATCCTACTCAAACCTTCAATTCATTGGAGCTCCTAAACACCATTCAGGACAAAGCCTTCCTGCCAAAACCTCGAGCATTTGCTCTGACCATACTGGCCGGTCACCTCCTAGAGAGTACAACAGCTACAGCCCACCAAATCCTCACCATTCTGGGACACATGGCAGCATCCATCTATGTCATTCTGCATACGCGACCACATATGCTTCGTTTGCAATGGGGCCTGAAGACTCAATGGACTCAGTTCCTCAGCTCCCTCTCCACTCCTCTCGCTCTGACAGCCAGCATGAAAATAGACCTACAGTGGTGACTAACACCACTGTCGTTGACGACAGGCTCACCATTACACTCCCCTCAACATCAGACAATGCTCACCACAGATGATTCCCCCATGAGTTGGGGAGTCCATCTCCCAGCCTACAGACTCAAGGACTAGGGTCCGAATGGGAACGGACCCAACACATAAACCTCCTGGAGCTTTGGGCTATTTTCAATGCCCTTCAAACCTTCAAGCGGACCCTCTGAGGCCAGATTGTCATGATCCACACAGACAACCAGGTCGCAATGTTTTATATAAACAAGGAAGAAAGGTCAAGTTCCTGGAGCCTTTGCAGAGAAGCTGTTGAGATCCTGGAATGGGCACACAACAGCGAATCTCCCTGCAAGCCACATACTTACCCAGAATCAACAATTCCAGAGCCGACAAACTATGCAGGATATTTCACCCCCACAAATGGGAACTCCATCAGGACATAGCCAATCACATTTTCTCCACTTGGGGTCTTCCCCAGATTGACCTCTTCACAACAGAATGCAACAAGAAGGTAAAACTGTTTTGCTCAGTGTTCCCCAGCCCCAACCAGCTGGCACAGGATGCGTTCCTCATAGATTGGTTGCAAGGTCTGCTTTACGCGTTCTCCCTGATACCTCTCATCTCTCGCACAGTCCAAAGGTGCATCGAAGACAACACAGATTTGATTCTTGTTGCCCCAGCATGGGCACAACAACCGTGGTACAGCTACCTAGTTCAACTGTCGACACACCAACCAATCCCCCTGGGCAACAGCCCTCAACTGCTTACCCAAGAAGGAGGATCGCTGCTTCACCCACTTCATTCATTGCTGAATCTCACTGCATGGAGGTTGAAAGGCTCATATTCCAAAGCCTAAACATTTCTCCTCAACTTCAAGATATTCTGGTCTCCTCCAGAAAACCATCAACTAGACTCAGTTATCAGCGAAAATGGTCATGTTACGCTTCCTGGTGTTTGGCCGAAGGAACAGATCCACTCACCTGCCCACCAGAACACCTCCTGGATTATCACCATCTGCTTTGCAGGAAGGGCCTTGCCACTGCCTCACTTCGAATACACCTCAGAGCCATAGCTGCTTACCACACTCCTCTCAATTGGGGACTTATCTCTTGTCATTCACTCATCTCCAGGTTCATGAAATGTATCTTACATCTACGGCCCCCGACTCAAAAACCTCCAGTACCGAAGGATATCAACATAGTGTTGGAACAACTCAAGCTACCACCCTTCGAACCTTTGGATACTTCTCATCCCAGGTACCTCTCCTGGAAGGTGCTCTTCTTAGTCACCCTCACCTCTGCAAGGCACATCAGTGAGCTACAAGCCTTAGTTCACTACCCGCCCTACCATGAGTTTTACTATGACAAAGTTACGCTGCGTATGCATCCTAACTTCATACCAAAAGTGGTTTCTGCTTTCCATATCAACCAGACCATCACCCTTCCAACTTTCTACCCAAAACCTCATGCAAACGAGGGTGAGCAAAGACTCCACTCATTAGACTGTAAGTGAGCACTAGCCTACTATAAAAAGCACACTTATTCTGCCCACAGAGCCTCTCAGCTCTTTCTCTCCTTCAACCTGAATGCACCAGAACGCCCTGTATCCAAGAGAACATCATCCTGGATCTTGAACTGCATTCAGTTTTGCTACCAGAAGCATTCAGAGACCCTATCCATCACACCCAAGGCGCATCAGGTATGTGCAATGGCTGCTTCAATTGCTCACCTCCATGAAGTGCCTCTCCTGGACATTTGTAAAGCAGCCACATGGTCCTCACTGCATACGTTCACATCCCATTACTGTTTGGATAAACAGGCTGCGGATGATGCACACATGGGATGGACTATTCTCAAGAAAGGCACCTCTGCAGCACAGCAAAATGGCTCATGAGAAATGTCTGCCTATTTTCTACTGTATTGAGTGCATTACCTCACTAATGGGCCGATACAGTAAAAGTCACGGGAGAGCGGGTGAATGCCCGCTCTCCCGGCACGCGCACAGGCCACTCTCCTGTGCGCGCAATTCTGTATTCAAATGAGAGCCCGTGGCAACAAGAAGCGCTAGGGACACTAGCACATCCCTAGCACCTCTTTTTGGACAGGAGCAGTGGCTGTCAGCGGGTTTGACAGCCGACGCTCAATTTTGCCGGCATCAGTTCTCAAACCCGCTGACAGCCTCGGGTTTGGAAACCGGATGCCGGCAAAATTGAGCATCCGGTTTTCAACCCGCAAGTCGCGGGCCGATTTCAATTTTTTTTTTTTTTACTTTTTTTAACTTTCAGGACCTCCGACTTAATATCGCCATGATATTAAGTCAGAGGGTGCACAGAAAGGCAGTTTTTACTGCTTTTCTGTGCACTTTCCCAGTGCCTGGAGAAATTAACGCCTACCTTTGGGTTGACGCTAATTTCTGAGAGTAAAATGTGTGGCTTGGCTGCATATTTTGCTTTCTGAATTGTGTGGGAATACCTAATAGGGTCATCAACATGCATTTGCATGTTGCGAGCGCTATTAGGTTCAGGGGGGTTGGACACACGTTTTTGACGTGCTATTACCTCTTACTGAATAAAGGGTAAAGCTAGCGCATTGAAAACGCGCATCCAATCGTGGGTTAACAGTGTGCTCCGCCAGAGCACACTGTACTGTATCGGCCTGTAAGTCATGGATACATTATTTAAACAATGCGTGCTCAGTACTTCAGCTGAGGACTCCCAGACAGCATGATTAATTCATGCTTCTTATCTATGGGAAAAGAGCAAGTTTGCTTACCGTAAACGGTGTTTTCCATAGATAACAGATGAATTAGCCATGCTGACCCGCCCTCCTCCCTGGACAGTTCTGGCATTGCATCTCATCTTGCTTTGATACGGACTGAGGATACTCGGGGAAACACAGGAAGATACAAGAAGGAACACCTCACTAAAAGACCTTTAGTGATCATTGAGAGCTCCGCCACCTAGTGGCATGGAAGACATCCCAGACAGGATGGGTAATTCATCTGCTATCTATGGAAAACACCGTTTATGGTAAGCAAACTTGCTCTTCTGCAGTTCTTTATAGTTTATTATACCCAGTACAGATGAGAGATAACCTTCATAATGATACCAAAGAGTTTACTGATTCAAAGTAACTATAATAATGTATTGCTAATCACAATGATGGTAGAATGGTAACTTGCTGATCCAGGCCTATGTCAACATTTAAAAAAATCTTGCAATGTATTTGTTTTTGTCCTAACTTTCTTACTAGTTGAGCCTGCTGATCCTGCTCTTTCACTCTTGCCTCATAACAGGATATTCTTTTTATATGGCTCCCTGGCTGACATTTTGTGCTTCATTGGCTTAAATCTGGATGACATGTGAGATATGGTGACTTATGTTGTATTTTGCTAGTGTTGCTCCATCTTATTTATGTATTTATAAAATGTATATTCTGTCCCATCAAGAAAGCTATCAAGGCAGTTTACAAAGCTTTGCATTTATAGTATAAGCATATTAAACAATTATAAATAACAGCAACATAAAAACACAAAATATCATCACCATCACTGCTGCTATTATTCTCTTCAGTCATTCAACTGCCCAGCCAGCCAATTCACAGAAATTCCCGACCTCTCAAATTACACAAATTCAATTGACCAAAACAAAGGAAAATGTAAAACCCTACTCAACTAGAAACTGCAAACTCTTAACTTGTTATTGAAACTTTTGATAGTTTAGTTCTGCCTTTATAATGAGTGGAAACCTATTCCAAATTTGTGGTATTACATTAGAAAAAACAATGCTTAGCATAACACTGTTGTCTAAATCTGCATACTTTAGAGGCTATCTATTAATAATGTGCAGAAGAAAAAATGTTTTGTTTTGTTCATTCATTTCATGAAGAACTCAATTCATTTCATTAGTTTCAAAACAATAGAAAATATGAGTTCATTTGATTTTTTTTTTTCTTTGCCATTTAAGTCAAAGGGGTATTGCAGCCTACTTTGGGCTCCAGAATGGAGTTTTCTCATCAATTCTAATGAAAAGTTTAGGAAGAAATGGTAAAAAGGGAGAAAGAATTCCAAGGTATTTAGAATGGGACAGAGTGGCACCAAAAGTAACATGAAATTCCTAAGGCTTCATAAAGGGGTAAAGGGATACCAGCAGTGGCAGGAGTTTTCCAAGTCAATGTCAGAAGAACAATGAAGCAGCAATAGAGGAAAACACCCCAAGGCTCCAAAATAGGACACTATCATCAGTGTCATGAATCCTTGAATGCAGCATGAGAGGCAAAGTGATACCGAGTGGTATCAGCATCCTAAGAGTGGCATAAAGAATACCAAGGTATAACGTCTGGGTATGGCAGTAAGGCTGAGTGGCATAGACATTCCCAAGGTGTAGCATGAGGGGTATAGCAGCATGGTAGAGTGGCATGGAAAATGTCTGATTTCCTGTAGAATTTTATTCCATTTTTTAGATTTAGTACATGACAAAGATTTGACATGATTATAATTTTTGTGACATGAACTTTTACTTCATTCTCTATTTGAGCTTGATCTTGTATTTGGTAGAATTATCTTTTTTTTCTGAAATGGGCTTTATGAATTACATATTTATCATATTCAGAACATATAAATATCTTGTAATCAGTGTGATTTTCCTAGTAAATTGTGAGGTTAGGTTTATTAAGGAAGATTTTCCCTTATTATTTAGATGAACTCAGGCTGTTCCATGTCTAGATGTTCTGGTTTTGTATGAGTTCCCTTTCCCTACTGAAACATCAACATTTTTTTTTTCTCAGCATCTTTCTCTTGTGCCTGCATTTATTACTTCCAACTGAGAGCTTTTCTGGACAAATCACCTCACAAATAAACAAACAAGGTGGAAGAACCAGGCTGGGACTGTAGGGTACAAAGTCAACATAGGTTGATATTGTAGATTTGGACTTAAGTAGCGGTTTTCTTATTTCTGAGAGCTCTTCAAATTCCTTTGTCATCAGCTGAAGTGCATACATATAGTTAATAGCTTCTGGGTATTTACAAGGATTTGACCTCTAACGCTGTGCCTGTCCATCCACTGTCCAGGCCTTACATCCATACAAGGGCCTGACCTTTAGTGCTGTGCCTGTCCATCCAGGCCTTACTTCTCTATAAGGGCTTGACCTCTAAAGCTGTGCCTGTCCATCCAGGCCTTGTGTCCCTTCAAGTGCATGACCTCTAATGCTGTGCCTGTCCATCCACTGTCCATGACTTACATCCCTACAAGGGCCTGACCTCTAATGCTGTGCCTGTCCATCTAGGCCTTACATCCCTACAAGGGCTTGACCTCTAATGCTGTGCCTGTCCATCCAGGAGTTACATTCATACAAGGGCTTGACCTCTAATGCTGTGCCTGTCTGTCCAGGCTTTATGTCCCTACAAGGGCTTGACCTCTAATGCTGTGCCTGTCCATCCAGGCCTTACGTCCCTACAAGGGCTTGATCTCTAATGTTGTGCCTGTCTGTCCAGGTCTCACTTCCCTACAAGGGCTTGACCTCTAATGCTGTGCCTGTCTGTCCAGGACTTACGTCAATACAAGGGCTTGACCTCTAATGCTGTGCCTGTCCATCCAGGCCTTACGTCCCTACAAGGGCTTGATCTCTAATGCTGTGCCTGTCTGCCCATACCTTACTTCCCTACAAGGGCTTGAACTCTAATGCTGTGTCTGTCTGTCCAGGTCTTACATCCCTACAAGGGCCTGACCTCAAATGCTGTGCTTGTCTGTCCAGCTTGGAGCTTGGATATTTCATATGCTCAATAGTTTTCATGACCTTCATAATATAGGCCATTTTCCCTAGATGTTTCTTAGGTGCCAACATTAATGTTTCTAGTACTATATAAAACTGGTGGTAGTTGTACTCTAGTTCATCCTCTGTGTTCCCATAGTTTACAGAAGCACTGTAGGGTACAAAATCAACGTAGGTTGATATTGTAGATTTGGACTTGAGTAGCAGTTTTCTTATTTTTTGAGAGCTCTTCAAGTTCCTTTGTCATCAGCTGAAGTGCATAAGTACAGTTTATAGCTTCTGGGTATTCATTAGATGCCAACAGAACCACCACACTCTAGGGGCCAACCCATTTCAGGGTGTCCTTTCCTGCACAAAGGAAAGGTAACTCCCCCCGGATGTAGCCAGTCTATCTCTTAGTACCCATTGACCCATTTTGAATCAGAGCTGCTGTTCACATGGAAACCTCCTCCACGTCGACTCGCCACACTTGAAGGCTCGTGCTCCACTCTAGGGGCCAACCCATTCTAGGGAACCCTTTCCTGTGCAAAAGAAAGGGAACTTTCCCCGGGTGTAGCCAGCCTATCTCATAATACCCGCTGACCCATGTTGAACCGCTGTTCACATGGAAACCTCCTGCACATCGACTCGCCACGCTCGAAGGCTCGTGCTCCACTTTAGGGGCCAACCCATTCTAGGGAGCCCTTTCCTGTGCAAAGGAAAGGGAACTCTCCCTGGGGCCAGCCTGTCTTACCCCTATCAAAACCACATGGACCAGACTACCTCTGCTCTGCCAGCCTGTCTTGCCCCTATCAACTTTCTGCCACTCTGCCTTGCTGTCATGCCCCACATGAATCACTCTACTCCTTGTGGTGTTCTTGCCACTATCATGGTTCCTCAGTGTGTTGGTGCTAGTCTTTCTGCTGCGTTGTCCCTTTATCTGCGCCTTGTGTTTTTTTCTGACACTTTTTCTGCTTGCTAGTATGTCCCCTTTCATTATACTGTAGGATGTTGATGCCACTTGTCTTGCCACTTTGCCTGTTGTGCTGCCTTCGAGGGTTCATGCAACTGTTATCGGTGCTTTAGTTTGAAGCTGGGGTGTGTTTTTGACACTCTCGCTGCTGCTTTGCACCTCTGTGAAAGCACTCTTGCCACTCCTGGTACCTCTTTGCCCCTTTACAGTGCTTTAGGCTATTCATGCCACTTTGGTGCCACTTTGCCACAGTCTAAGTACCTTGGAGCTCTTTTCTCATTCTGATGATAGCTCCCCAGACATTTCATCAGAATTGATAAGAAATCCCCAATTCAGCAGCCAAAAATAGGCTGCAAATACTTCCCCCATTGACTTTAATGGGAAAATGGAAAATGAATAAAACTAATCAACAAATTAGTTTTTCCTCCTATGTTTGGGTCCTGGCAAAACGAAAACAGAATGAAAACAGATTTTTTTCTTCTGCACATCCCTAATAGTTAAGTTGATAAAGTGAGGTGACAAGCATTTTTTTCAGGTGTGTTAGTGAAAGGAAGAAAGCGAGAAGTAGGATTACACAATTTAGAAAAGAAAAAAATAGTACTTAGGACTCTCTGTGGGAAAATGAGGAAATGCTAAACAAATACTTTTGTTTGATATTAACTGAAGAAGGGATTTGAAATGGGCAAGTGATTGCTGGCAGAATTAGATATGGTAGTGAAGTAGAGGTCACATCATTTAGATTAGAGTTTGCTTGTAACTAGCAAAATTGCATGTAAACAAAGATATGTAGATGAATGACATATGTCCTAGGATATTAAGGGAGCTCACAGTGGTTCTGTTGGGTGCATTGAAGGTTCTGTTCAATAACTCTTTATAATTAGAAAAGTTTCTGTGAAACTGGAGAAGAGTGGATGTAGTCCCTTTTCATAAAAGTAGTAGCAGAGAGAAGGTTGTAAACTACATGTTAGTTAATTTGACCTCAGTAGTGGGAAAATTAATATAAACTTTATTGAAGAAAAGGATAGCAAGGTAACTAGAATTCAGTGGTTTACAGGATCAAATGTAGCTGTGTTTAATCAAAGAGAGATAGTGTCAAAAAAATTTAATCAATTTCTTTAATTGGGCCACTCAAGAAATATGCTGGATATGATTTACATAAATTTCAGCAAAGCTTTTGTATTATGAATGTAAGGTTAAGTGAGGTATCTACTTTCCAAATTTAAGTTTTTAAAGTATTTTACAGCATGTGTGTGACTCTTTGAGTCTGAATGGTTTTGTTAAATTGATTTAGGGTTTTAAAATAAAGCATTTCTCATTTGTAGAATCATTTGACTTAGTCCCTGAGGCAGCTGTTCAGGGAAATATTAGCCATGTTGGATTTGAGTGTGCAAGTGATACATTCAAGGTATGTCTTCTATGAAATAGATTATTTGACATATATTTATAAAATTGAAAAAATTAGTATATTGTCGTGATTCTAGTCATCTAATAATTACCCCAAAATTGCATGGTCCAACATTTGAAGAAGCGAATCCAGGCCAATGACAATGAAATCAGAAAAGTTGGGCATCATCTGCTTATGTCAACCACTTTCCTCTCGAGTTGAACCCTCAAGTGCTGGTGGGTGACTAGATATAAGGAACAGAGGGAGCCACTGATACCAGCAAGGAGTTTGAAGATTGGAACAAAGCAAGGAACTGGAGCACACCAGGAATCCAGGAACAGGAAGGAGATCAGACTGGAATGATGAAGGTATAAACCAGAGACAAAGAAGTCTTCTGGATTCAGGTAGCAAGTATGGAGCCAGAGTAGGAGGCCTAGTAGGTAGGACCAAGCTCTAGCAACTGACTGAAGGAAGGCCTTACCATAAATATATGTGTAGGTAGAAACAAGATGGCCAATAAGGGGACATGAGGGGCATAGTGCTGAAAGGATTGGATAGCTAGTCTAATGGTGCCACCTGCTGGCTGGAGGTGAAGTTGACAATGGATCCTCACTATTATCTGATGAAAAATATGTAAGGAGGTTTTTCTGACTAATGATTATGTTTTTCACCCTGCAGTATGTGTCTAATCATAATTTCGTTGTTTGAAGTCTTTTCCTCTTTTACATTTACAGAAAGGACTACTTCATATGAGAAGTTTAAAATCCTCTGGTGAACTTTTTTTCTAGTTTATTTTTTGTTTTACTTGGATTTCAGTAAAGCTTTTGATATTGCCCCCTCTTTTTCAATTCATTTTCTCCTTTATTTTTTACTATTTTAAAATAAGAGCTATACCAGAAAAATAACCTTTTCACGTTTATTTAGAAATAAGGGTCTATGTTAAAAAAGTGGAGTAAACACAAAATCAGAAACCGGTCTTAAAGCAGTGTTTTTGATGTTTGTTTTTGTTTATTCCAGTTTTTGACATAGTTTGGTTAAGTTTGGAGTTTTCTATTTTCCCTTTTGTTGACTGAAATAAGTGTCAAAAAATAAAAAAATAAACAAGTTGCAAGTAGTACCTTTTTATGGATTAGTTCAATACTTTGATTGACCATTATTTCTACATACTCAAGTGACAAATACAGTAACTAGAATCCCTTGTTATTTGTGTTTCAGAACTTAAGTATCAAATCAAAATTTCAGCAGTAGGGACTGACCAGATACCTTAATGGACCTTCACTGACATATAGAGGATCCCTAGTTCAATTTTTGGATCTGACCTTCCACACTCTAAGTCACTGGGTCTGGAGATGCTGCAGAGGCAGTGTTCACAACCCTGGGAGTGGGAGTCATGGTTGTCACTAAGGGTGATACCTTATAGAAGGACTTAAAGCCCATGATACAGGGTTCCAGAATAACCAGATTAGGAACAGTGGGAAGGAGAATCTAGCAACATAAGGGAAATATCCCTGGTCGGTTGCAAATGAAGCTCATGGCACCAGGTTCCCAGTACTGATTCTCATTGAGCTAGAATAAAAAGGAGCAAAATAAGGAACTATGCTCTCTTCTCCAAAAAGGAAACAAATGTGGCATAAGACATTGATAATTTTTATTCAATTTTATTTGATTATATTTCTCACAGTGCATCAAATTCACTAAAGTAAATCTCCTCAAGACATTTTTGCAGAATCATTCTCTAGCAATATGTGTTTTGTTTTTTTTAACAAGTGAAACTTAGGAAGATTCACACTTCTCAGAATTCTGTGATTTGAAAGTTGTTTTATTGTGACAATCATTATACAGCTATAAATGGAAGGAAGGCAGAACAATTTTTTTTTCAGTTTAATGATAAGTGGGTAGAAAAATATTAAAGAATACTGCAGCATTTAAGAAATATCACAAAATCATCACTTTAAGATTACTAAGAGAATAGGTCATTGGCACATATTCCCATTCCCTTATAATTAGCAAGAGTCTGAATTCGTTATACGATTTTGTTGCATTGTTACAAAAACTCTCTCAAAGATGAGATCATGTATAATAAAAGCATTGCACTGCATTTTATGGACAATGGACTTTTTTTCTATTTTTCATTTCAAATTCTCACAGGTCAAAGAAAAATATGTGTACATATAACAACACATGGTATCAGATACAACAAGGGGTTGAATAAGAACATGCCTTACTGGGTCAGACCAATGGTCAATCAAGTTCAGTATCCTGTTTCTAACAGCAGCCAATCCAGGTCACAAGTACCTGGCAGGATCCCAAATAGTACATAGATCCCATACTGTTTATGCCCATGGGTAAGCAGCAGCTTTCCCTAAGTCTACCTGGTTAATAAATATTTATGGATTTTTCCTTCAGGGATTTGTCCAAAACGTATTTAAACACAGTTAAATTAAACACCTTTACCATATTTTTTGGCAATGAATTCCAGAACTTAATTGTGCATTGAGTGAAAGATTATTTTCTCCGATTTGTTTTAAATGTGCTACTTAGTAGCTTAATGGAATATCTCCTAGTATTTATATTTTTTGAAAAAGTAAACAACCAATTTGCGTTTACCCATTCCTCTATGCTCATGATTTTACCTCTTTAGTCTTTCCTCATAGGCGAGCCATTCCATCCCCTTTATCATTTGGTTGCTTTTCTCTATACCTTTTCTAGTTCCTTTATATCATTTTTGAGATGCAATGACTAGAATTGTACACTACACAGTAGTCTAGGTTAGGGATTTGCAAGGCAAATAATTTAGTTTTGTTTAATTTTCACTGAGCAGAGGATTTTAACATATTGACCATGATGATACCTAGATCCTTTTCCTAGGTGGTGATGCTTAATATGGAATCTAATATCATGTAACTACAGTTTAGATTAATTTTCCCTATATGCATCACTTTGCACTTCTACACATTACAATTTATCTGCCATTTGGATGCCCAATCCTCCTGCAATGTCTAACAATCAGTTTATGATTTAACAACTTGGAATAAGTCTGTCTCATCTATAAATTGGATTACCTCATTCTTTGACTGCTTTTCTAGACCATTTAAAAATATGCTAAAAAGCATCAGTCCCAGAAGACATTAAGGGTAGGAGGAAGAAAAATTGTAATTTCATTTTTCATTTTGTTTTCAGGAGTTTGGTTTTTCAAGAATTTTGTTTCATTAAATGTTAATTGTGTTTATTTAGTTAAAAAAAATAAACATAAAAAAACAAAATAAAAAGAAATGGGGCCTCCCAAGCCCCCAACCCATCTCTCCCACACAAAAAAATGCCAGGGCCAGGATCCTCCCGGGTATTCATTTACTTGGTCTTTGGGGCATCCAACATCAGTCCGTTTCCAGTGGTGATGCTACCATCTCTGATCCAGCATCATCTACTGGAGAGCCATCTTTAGAAGTGGATTTGGACATTTCTTCAACATCACCACTTCCACTGAATTCCTCAGTGACGTCCACAGCAGCTCTACCCATTGCTGCTATCATCAATAATACTCTGCAAGATTCTTCAAAATCTCAAGATCCATCTGTCACCATTGCACAAGATGAATTAGAAATCAAGATCAAAGAGATTCTGTATGTTCACTACAGAGGCAAGGCTTTTGAAAACCTTCTGATTTGGGAAGGCTTTGGCCTCGATTTGATCACTTGGGAGCCTCAGCCCAATATCTTGGATAAAGAGATGCTTCATCAGTTTCAACTCGTGCATCCTTTGAAACCTAAGCCTGGTACCCGAAGAGGAGATCGCCCTTTGAAGGGGGGTATTGTTGCGTCCATTGCTGCTCGACGCTCTCACTCTGCCCTCTTTACCTCTGTGGCAACTCCCTCTGGGTCTGATGGACGGTTAAGCTGCCACAGCATCTTCTTGCCATCTCCCTCCGGTGTCCCCAGACCGGCATGATGCTGCGGATCTGCCATTTTGCCTGATGACATAGGGCGCGCACTCCAATTGATGCACTATCAAGGGCGCGAACCTCGGGGACATCCCCTGAGATGATGTCATCCGCTTCCACTATAAAAGGTCTCAGTATTTGCTAACGAATCAAGTTAGCAAGGATTTGGAATCGCATATGGGATTCATTCCAAGCTACTCTGCCTCCTCGGACTTACCAGGGGTACCCGATCTTCGGGGGCCTCACTCTCTTTTCTTTATTTCAGATTGCAGATAGGAACCGGTACTCACTCCTCGAGGGCCCATGTTCCTGAACACTCTGAAGATTCTCTACTTCCTGGAAGCTATCGCAGATACAGACATTTGTGAGTTACCATCGCTCTCTCAGAGCTTTCCCTGGAACCAGGTACTCGCTCCTCAAGGACCTAACCCTTTCCAGCTACTGAGCCTCCTTAAGACCTTACGTGAGTTTTGTCATCCAGTTCTGGCTATGAACACAGCATACCCTGTCTATTCACTATCTATAGTTTCTCTACAGCTCAGCAACCCTGGCTGGGATTGCTGTTCCAGTTCCTGAGGGACTTCAGCCCTGCTGGGCATATCAGCTCACTCCTACCACCTCTGGTGGTTCTACTAACCTGTCTAATAAAAGAACTATCTGTGTCTGTCTCTATACCCAAGCCTAGCTGGTGGTTCCTCTCAGGATATCCTCCTGGGGGCGCTGTCATCTGCCATCAGCCCAAGGATCCACCTATCTACATTCCTTTACAGCCGAGTGCCCTCTCCAAGCACTCCACTGGTAACAAATTGCTACTCCTTCCCCATCAGGAGTCTTCAGCAAGAGATCCTTAACAGATTGCAACTCTGCAGTCTATACCTTAACAGATTGCTAACCACTCCCTCTACAGGAGCTGAGCATATCAGATTGCTAACTCTTCACAGAGAACTCTAACAGATTGCAAACTCCTCCTTCCCCAGGAGCCTAGTGTAACAGATTGCTAACTCCTCCTTCCTCAGGAGCCAATTCATAACAAGATTGCTAACTCCTCCTTCCAAGGGAGCTGTAGCCTAACATGAACGGAATGACTGGTATCTCCCATGCTGCTCTGCCTTAATGCTATGCCCCTCATCCTACATCTTCAGATCCTTGTGCCACTCAGCCTTGCTACCATGTGCAGATTTTACACCTTTATATTCTTAACTTATTTCTGTCTGTATCTTCCTGGCATACTTCAGCTCTTTCACTTTGTGGACTTCTTGCCAATATGAGGTGCTGCTCTGCACCTCTCCCATGCTTTTGAATTCTGTATCTTGATACCACTCTTTCTGATTCTTGGTCCCTTTATCTGTACCTTGGAATTTTTTCTGCTACATTTTTTGCTTCATTCCCCTTTCATGTTGCCTTAGGGTCCTGATGCCACTTTTGGTGCCACTTTGCCTCTCGTGCTGCCATCAGCTGTTCATGACACTATTATTGGGCAAATCCAGCAAATCAAAGAGCAAGAACTGTACCCAAAGAAAGTATTGTAACGCGATAGGTACAGAAAGTTCACATAGTCCAATTTCCAATATTTTATGGATACATTTATTATTGTTCACACATGGCAACTCCACTGTTTATCATGCATAAATTTCACATATGGGTCCCCCAACATAGACCCGTGTTTCGCCGAAACTGCGTCAGGAGGGACAGACCTGAATTAACATGTCGTCATGAATCTCTGAAATACACTTTTGAGATTCATGACAACATGTTAATTCAGGTCTGTACCTCCTGATGCAGCCCTGGCAAAACACGGGTCCATGTTGGGGGACCCATCGTGTGAAATTTATGCATGATAAACAGTGGAGTTGCCATGTGTGAACAATAATAATTTTATCCATAAAATATTGGAAATTGGACTTTCTGTACCTATCACGTTACTATTGTTGGGCAGTCATCCTCTTTCTAAACCTTAAGGAGTTCTTCTTCCTCTTACTGCTTCTTTGCTTCTCTTACATTGCATTAGAGAACTCCTGACAATCCCGTAATCCTCGTACCCCTTTGCTGAGCCTTAGGCTACTTTATACCACATTTTTTATGCCACTTTGACATTTTCTAAACTACCGAGTGACTCTTTCCCCTTTTGATGATTTCCTTTCCCAAGTTTCATTGCAATGGATATAAAATTCACTATTCTAGATCCTATTATAGACTGTAATAATTCTCCCATATGTTTTAATGGAAAACAAATGAAACTAATAAAACAAATATATAATTCATTTTTTGTTTTCAAACTAATGAAACAAATATGGGTCCCAACAAATCAATGAACCAAAACAATTATTTTTTTTGTCTGCACATCCATATTAATTAGTACAGGTTCAGCAGACTGGAGTTTTTTTTAATGTTTGTTTCACATGCCTCCAATTTTTCTTGACATGTTACTATTTTAATTTCCTAAGCCTGATTTATTAACTAAGCTTATTGTCCAGACAAACTATTCCCTAGACCCTTGATGACTAACAATATAGCCTCAAGAGTAATTACCTCTGGCTTTTACATGTAAAAACAAGGCATAGTGAATTTATTGGTAAGTTTTCAATACTGCAGTCTGCCCCTTGATCACTATAGCAGATGTTCTGCTGGAGAAGATAGGAGCAGAAGGTCCCTGAACAATGCCACTTCCATCAGTGATGGCTTTCATCTGGGTCTCTGTCTTCTCCAGGGGCTCTGAGGTCATCCATGTGTGGCTGTTTAAGCACCTCACTAGACATCCAGCAGCGGGCCAGATTGGGATTCTCTTTTTTTATGGCCTCAATGATGTATCAAATACTGGGGAAAATGGTGACTCACCTGACCTTACCTCTCCTTCCAATGGCACAGATGCCAAGATCTCACGATGGATGTATTGGTTTAATGGGACAGAAACATGGGCAGACCCAGGATAGGAAAGAAAAATCTGGGATCATTCTGTATATCACATGGAAGTTAATTCCCATTTTTGAACAAGCAATAGATAAATTCCTTTCAAATGTTTCATCTAGATGAAAAATCTTGGAAAGGGGACATCTAACAAATTGCAGCCTGACAATCTGAGGGTTCACTATAGACAATCACATACCTTGCCTTGGATGAATATCTTATTCAAAAAGGTGGATAATAAATCCAACCAATAAATATTTACATATATAAAACGCAATTTACCTCCTGATTCTACAAAGGCATGAAAGAAATAAAAAGAAATGTAATGAAACACATACAAAATTGCAGTGTATAACCTTAGGGGTAGATCTTAAAAAAATACGCGCGCGCGTACTTTTGTTCGCACAACCGGCATGCTCTATAACAATCCGATGACCACATATATCCCAAATACATCTCCAATAAACTAAATGCTTTCAACCAATATTTTTTTTAATTTTACTTTCTCATTAAGAACAGACAGTAAGTCATCACAGTGATAATGCTGCTGACAACCATCAGCACATGCAAATTCATAGTATCATAGTAACAATGGCAGAAAAAGACCAAATGGTCCATCCAGTCTGCCTAGCAAGTTTCGAATGGTAGTAACTACTGCTACATGTAGGTTACCCCCAAGCTTTATGTTAGGGGTAGTAACATTAACAATCAAAACAAAGCATTGATAAACCCATAACAAAATTACTGCTAACAACATTTTTTTTCCAGGGTGCGCAGCCTTCATGATAATTCAGACAATGCTGCTTGAATGTGCTTTACTTTTGGTCATAGATGCAACCCTGCACTTTTTTCCTAATGTCTATGAATCAGTATGCCAGACTATAAAACTCAGGGCCCAGTTTTGGCTATTGTCTAAATCATATTCCCCTTTCCACCACCCCTGCCATCAAAGCAGAGAGCAATGTTGCAGTGGCATCAAAATCATGAAAGCTAATTGGATAGGGGTAGTAATCTCCTTGCCTTCTATAAGGAGAAGTAACTGCTGCTCAATGCAGGTTGCTACCATGCACCCCTTCCTTCATTTCTACCTCTAGCCTTTAGGGATTCACAGGGTTTAACCCATGCCTTTTTGAATTTGTTCACTGTTTTGATACTCACCACCTGTTCTAGAAGGCATCTACCACCCTCTCCGTGAAGAAATATTTCCTGATGTTGGTTCTGAGACATCCCATCCTGGAGTTTCATATCATTACCTCAAGTTCTACTGATTGCTTTCCAAATGAATGGTTCAAGGATGGTGCATTATTAAAACCTTTCAGGTATCTGAAGATCTGTATCATATCTCCCCTGTTCCTCCTTTTTTCCAGGATATGCATATTCAGATCTATCAGCATCTCCTCATGAGTCTTCTGATACATACCCCACACCATTTTTCTCACCCTTCTCTGGACTGCCTCCACATTGTCTCTATCCTTCTTGTGATATAGTCTCCAGACCTGAGCACAGTACTCCAGGTGAGGCCTCACCAAGAATCCGTACAAGGGCATTATCACATCCTTTTAGATACTGGTTATTCCTCTCTCTCTGCAGCCCAGCATTCTTCTGGCTTTAGTTATTGCCTTGTCACATTGCTTTGCCAACTTCAGATCACCAGACACTATCACTCCATAGTCCCCTCCCAGTCCGTGCACATTAATATTTCACCCCCCACCCATCTTATATATCTGTGTTGGATTACTGCACCCCAGATGCATGATTCTGCACTTCCTGGAATTGAATCCCAGCTGCCAAATCTTCAACTACTCCCCAAGCTTTTTTAAATCACTTGTCATTCTCTCTACTCCTTCATGCATGTCCACTCTATTTGTGGATGATACTAAGATCTGCAATTGACAAAATAAATCTTCTATCCCTTTCACAACTTTGCACACAAAGATATAGAAAATAACTGGTCCCAAAACTGATTCTTGTGGCACTCCATTTAACACTGTCCTCTCTTCAGAGTAGGTTCCATTTACCATTACATGCTATCTCCTGTCAGTCAACCAGTCTGTAATCCATTCCACCACCTTGGTGCTTAGTTAACACTTCTCATTTTGTTGTGATTGATGGTCTGTGGGCTTGACCCATGGACTGCAGCTCTTACCAGCCCCAAGGCAATGCCCATCCTGCCAGATGCCTAAGAAGGAAGTGATTGACTAATGTCCTCTGTCTGCTGCTGCTTCACAGGACCCCAATGTGGTCTCCTTCCTGCCAGCTTGGCTGCCTGCCCATGCTCTCCCAGCCTCTGATGCCACAGTCTCCCTGGGCCTCTCCTTGGCATTGCCTGATCCTGTCCTTCTTAAAGGACCAGTGTCAGGAATGAGGGAAGGAAGCCCATTGAAGAAACACTACCCAGGGACTACTTAAGCCCCACAGTTGCACAGCTCCTTGCCTCGGCAATAGGTTGATCCATTGGAGAAGTGCATTCCTTCTATATTCCTGGTTCCTGTTTCCTGAACCTTGCTTCCTGGTTCCTAGTTCCTGATTCTGCTGTGTGTTGTTCCTGTGTCCTGTTCCTGGTTCCTTGGCAATCTGGTTTGTCTTCTGAGTTCTTGACTTCATGAACATTCTTCTCTTCATCTGTCTTCAGTGTCTCAACTTGCTCTTGTGGTCCCTCATCTTCCTTCCTCCTCTTCCTCATTTCATCAGATTGGTTGCCTGGCTTTGACCATGGATCAGACTTCTGCCTTGACCTCAGATTGGACCTTGATGCTGCTTGACCTCCACCTGCCACCGACCACTGCCTGTTTACCATTATTGATTGAACTCTACCTTTCCCAATCACTGCCTGATAATGACACTGAGTGGACTCCTGCCTCAGTCCACCACCTGAACCAGACTCCATTTTCCTACTGCCCGACTAAACCACTATCTGACCTGACTTTGCATCCTCATTTGTGCTGGCCCACAACATCTACTATACAATGGATCTTTATCTTTACAGAATCCTGTGCCTAAGTCCAGCCATCCCCAGCACCTGAGGGCTCTACCTAAAGGGAATGAGGGCTGATACTGGTGAAGCTCCAGTTGGGCCTCTGCTTCAACCAGCTTCACTTGTTGATGGTGGGAACCTGAAGGGCTCCTCACTGCGGGTTGTGCCAACTCTGCCTTGGCCTAAGGGTTCACTTCTGCAACAACTTTATTCATGAGCCTCCTATGTGGAACCATATCAAAAGCTTTGCAGAAATCCTTGATCCAATTCTCTAGTTACTCAATCAAAAAATAAATTAGATTTGTCTTAAAGGACCTTCTCCTGGTGAATCCATGCTGCCTTGGGTCCAGCACCCCTTAAGTTTGTAAATAGTTCACTATCCTTTCCTTCAGCAGAGTCTTCATTAATTTTCCCACTACCGAGGTGAGGCTAACTGTAGTTTCAAGCTTTCTCTCTGCCACCACTCTTGTGAAGCAATACCAGCACTGCTTTGTTTACAGTCATGCAGCACCACTTACGTTTCCAGGGATATATAGAACAGGTCTTTCAGTGAACCAGCCAGTATATCTCAGTATCCCTAGATGTACTTCATCTGGTCCCATGGCCTTCTCCACTTTCAGTTTTCCTAGCTCTTACCATATGTTCTCTTCTGGAAATAGAATTTAATCTACCTGTAGGGAATATCCCAATTCTTGCTAACAGGATAAGCAGCCAAGGTGACATTAGTAAAAATGGACATTGATTTGTTTGGCTATGTGGAGACAAATGCAGAGATGAGAGAGTCTTGCAGTTGCTGTGTACATGATTAAGTTGACAGATTTACAGGGCCTTCCAGACTAGATGGCACCAAAATAAGCCAAAAGAAAAACAAGGACAATTTGGGTTGTGTGAATCTATACATCCAGAAAAGAAGGAGACTGTTTTTATGGCTGTAGGGCCAATCCAGGAGCAGGACTTATCAGTGCACTGTCATAAATTAACAACTGGCAGTCATCGAACTGACCGCTTGCTGAACCTGGAAAAATAAACAAAGGAATTGGTAAGAGTAGGAAAATCAGCCAATTAAAGCCTTATGCATTCAGCTGACTATGCATGAAGCTGCTGAATCATGCATAGGTAAGACCTTAAAAACAGGAGTGTGCGGGCAGTCAGGGATGCTGTCATTCAATCATTACCCATCCAAAGAAGAAGACAACCAATCCAAGTGCTGCTGCTGCCTTTCCCCGCCTTGCCTCCCTATATCCTGGGTAGAAGTATCTTGCAGAGAAAAGGGTACTACAGAGCAGGTCCCATCAGCAACAGGAATCCAGATGGAGAGCTGAACAGCCCTGTTGCTTCAGTGATAGAGGCTGTCCCCTCTACCTCCATGATAAAGACCTGAGACGGGACAAGACCACCAGGCCAGAACCAGAAGGGATGTGCATTTGTTTGCAATGAAATAGTAAATAAATTTGATATTTCCTATTTCGTTGCATTTCGGGGGCCGAAACAATAGGAAAACCCACGAAATTTCATGTGGTTTTTGTCTTTTTTTTTTTTTGGGGGGGGGGGGAGAAAGGGCACATTAAAATAAAAACACACCCCAACCCTTCAAATTTAATTAATTGCAACCTCCCACCCTCCTGACCCCCAAAGACTTTCCAGACCCTCCCCCCCAAGACTGCAGAAAGTCCCTGGTGGTCCAGCAGGGTCCCATGAGCGATCTCCCCCTCTCGGGCTGCAGGCTGCCACTAATCAAAATGGAACTGGTGTCTCTTTGCACTTACCATGTGAAAGGGGCTACCGGTGCCATTGGTCGGCACCTGTCACATGTTAGGAGCAATGGATGGCCCACGCCAATGCCACCGATAGCCATTGGCATGGGCCATCCACATGGTAAAGGCAAATGGCCACTGATGCCATTTTGATTACTGGCAGCTGACAGCCCGAGAGCAGGAGATCTCTCCCGGGACCCCCACTGGACCACCAGGGATTTTTGGCAAGTTTTAGGGGGGTTGTAATTAATTAAATTTGAAGGGTTGGGGTGGGTTTGGGTTTATTATTTTGGGTCAGCCAAAAAAAAACCAGCCCAAACTGTGGGAAATCGAAATTTCCCGCGGCGGGCCAATAATGAAGCCCAAACCAAACGGTTCAGCCGAATCATATCTCTAGAAAGCATGCTTTGCTGCAAATTCTGTATGGGTAAGAAACTGTGGGTTCTAATTCCGGTTTAATGGTTTATGAAGTTTCAGTTAAAGCTTTTTAGCACTTTACATGCAAGTCTCTGCTATAGAGGGGTGTGATGCTAGCATTGATTGTAATCTGATGAGTACCTGATGTCAAGCATGCTTTCATAAAGATTGTTTTTATATTTTTATTTTCCTAATGATAAAGGAAGTCCCTGCATTAGTGTCATTACCCTGAACTGAAGTATTTGTTAACATCTTTGCCATTTCTTTGTCTCTCTCCACACATTGCTCCTCACCAATTTTTAATGCACTATACCATTTCAAGTCTCCCTTCTTTCTCTAATATATCTGAAAAATATTTTATCATCTCACTTTACCTCTTTGGCAATCCTTTCTTCCAATTGACCTTTTGCATTCCTGATTTCTTTCTTTGTCTCAGTTTCTCCAGGTATTCTTCCCTGTGTTTCTCTTTTTGGGATCCTTTATACTTCTTGAATGCTAATATTTTTGCCTTTATTTTTTTCTATAAACCGCCTTTGAGACTCAGATCAGTTTCTTTTTTCTCTTACTTTTGTTTACTTTTCTAATGTAAGGATATGTTGCCTTTGTAATATATTATTTTATTTTTGCCCACTGCTGTTCCACCTCACCCATTTTCTCCAAGTTCTCTAGTTATTCCTCCAGGAACATCCCAATTTTGACAAATGTCTATGTTTTTGAAATTCAAAACTTGGGTCTTTGTGTGACTTCTGTGTATCTTATGTGTGACATCAAACCATACATAAGGTAACAAAAACCTGTGTGTGTGTACATTTTCATAAAGATTTATTTCAACACATCTTATAGCAAATCATTTAAAAGATTCTTATGACACCACACAATCAATATAGTATAAAACATTAATACATTAAACATCCACATTCACTCTCTACATCCATACTCGATACAATACATTACATCATAATCAATGTTTTTATCTCAAATACGAATTAATACAATTATCAAAAAAGTTAATATTTGACACTCCCACAAGTACCAAATTACTTTTCACATATTTTATCTATCTGGTGGTTTGATCCTTATATTATTTTATTCCTCTTCCATATAATTCCTCATAACACGCTTCTCTTCACGACAAGAGACTCTTGTTTCACCCAAGGTTTCATCAGGGGATGCAGAAATTATTTCTCAATGAATCACCACTATTTCAACAGGGAGCCATTCAATTCAAATCTTTTTATCTAAACATTCTTTCATAAAAACAAAAGAATAATCAATATAGATTATCTTTAATTTTATCCAAACCAATATTCATCATTATAGAATCACTTCCCAACCATTCCAAAAACATGATTCACCTCGTCACAAAATTAACCAAATCCATGTAGCACAAAAAAAAAACATATTGACCAAAATGCCTTACCTGAGAAATCAGTCTCAACCCTTCTCACCACCCTAATTTGAACCATCCGATCAATATTGTCCTCACCACAATTACTACAAAAGACAAACTAACAATGTAAATTATTGTCTAGTGTCTATTTGTGGGAATATTGTGCATTGATAAATTAGTATAATGGAGGATGTTTTTAGTTTTTCAGAACAGACAGCCTCCTCCATTATTTCAAAGTTTAGTATATTTGATAGCAGGGGTTCTGCTATTGTGGTGGGGAATTTTGAAAGTTATACAGGATTAAAGAAAAAAATGTATCCATATGGAATTGCACCCAGCATTTTTATCTGAATATTGTAAAATGAAGAGGATCCCACGTGGGTTACGTATTATCAAAGAACCCCTGTTGTTTTCTGAACAGGAAGAGTTTGTGGGCAAATGGAATAAGGTCCTGAATAAATGTTATGACCTGATGGTACTAATTGTTGAAAGGATACAGCAAACTTTGGGGTCAATTCAGAATGAGATGGATACATAATTGAAATTATTGCAGGAGTGTTCACTAAGGGTTTTATTGATAAACAAATTGACCAACTTCAAATTCAATTGGATAAATTAAAAAATGAGACCAGGGAGGTAAAAATGAAAAAGTATATGCGAGATAAAATGGATTATACCAAGGGGTATATTTACCCTTGGATGAACAAGCAGTGGAGTGCCTCAGGGATCTGTATTGGGACCCTTACTTTTCAATATATTTATAAATGATCTGGAAAGAAATATGACGAGTGAGGTAATCAGATATGCAGATGATACAAAATTGTTCAGAGTAGTTAAATCACAAGCAAATTGTGATAAATTGCAGGAAGACCTTGTGAGACTGGAAAATTGGACATCGAAATGGCAGATGAAAATTAATGTGGATAAGTGCAAGGTGATGCATATAGGGAAAATAACCCATGCTATAGTTACACAATGTTAGGTTCCATATTAGGTGCTACCACCCAAGAAAGAGATCTAGGCATCATAGTGGATAACACATTGAAATCGTCAGTTCAGTATGCTGTAGCAGTCAAAAAAGCAAACACAACGTTGGGAATTATTAGGAAGGGAATGGTGAATAAAATGGAAAATGTCATAATGCCTCTGTATCGCTCCATGGTGAGACCCCACCTTGAATACTGTGTACAATTCTGGTCGCCGCATCTCAAAAAATATATAATTGCGATAGAGAAGGTACAGAGAAGGGCAACCAAAATGATAAGGGGAATGGAACAGCTCCCCTATGAGGAAAAACTAAAGAGGTTAGGACCTTTCAGCTTGGGGAAGAGACGGCTGAGGGAGGATATGATAGAGGTGTTTAAAATCATGAGAGGTCTAGAACGGATAGATGTGAATCAGTTATTTAGTCTTTCAGATAATAGAAAGAATAGGGGGCACTCCATAAAGTTAGCATGTGGCACATTTAAAACTAATCAGAGAAAGTTCTTCTTCACTCAACGCACAATTAAACTCTGGAATTTGTTGCCAGAGGACGTGGTTAGTTCAGTTAGTATAGCTGTGTTTAAAAAAGGATTGGATAAGTTCTTGGAGAAGTCCATTATCTGCTATTAATTAAGTTGACTTAGATAATAGCCACTGCTATTATTAGCAACAGTAGCAAGGGATAGACTTAGTTTTTGGGTACTTGCCAGGTTCTTATGGCCTGGATTGGCCACTGTTAGAAACAGGATGCTGGGCTTGATGGTCCCTTGGTCTGACCCAGTATGGTATGTTCTTATGTTTTGAATTTTTCTCTTAGGTTCCCTTTTCCTGCCACTAAATGATCTAAGCCATCTTTGATATAGAGTATTTTACTGTTCATAAATGGCTCAAGCCAAAAATACAGCCAAAACATTCTTCCTTACATCATGTTTTGAACTATGCTTTGAAGTTATCTATATGTTTTAGCTCCTCCTTCTCCTTTCCATGAAAATGGAACACTTCTAAAAAGAAAATAGTTTCATCATGTTCCCAATCTGCTTCCCCAGAGTCTGGAAATCTTTTTGTACTGCTTGGATGCTATTTCTAACAAGGTCATTACTTCCCAGATGTATGATAACATCAACTTCAGTCCTTACTTTCTTCTTTGATTGCCCTATCTAATTTGCATTTCTACTAGTTGAGGATCCCAGACGGCATTTAACTATAGTGTTCCCCTTGAAAAAAATTCCAAAATGAGTGCCTCTGTTGGCTGAGTCTCCCAGCTTCATGAGCTTTTTTAGTATGGTTTTTGGTTGTGATAAGGGTTTTCTGTTCACATTGGGTTTCTTCTTTCCTTTCAAATGCCACTTCAGTCTCCATTACTAGAGCTTCTTCATTTTCCAATACAGAGAATGCATTTTGTTGTTGTGTCATTTGAGAGAATGATTGTCTCTGCATTACAGGTCTTATCCTACCACAGCCTAGTGTAATCCATTTATTCTTGGATTTCTGGATGCTCTGTGCAAGTGGGGGAAGGTATCTGGGGTGCAAAATTGGGAATAGTGTTTGTCTATTGATCTCAGGTCTTATCCTACCTGAGCCCACTGTAAACCACTTGTAACTATGTTTCTGAATCTGCAGTAGTGGGAGAAAAGTTTCCTGAACGCTGTAAAGTGCGTGAGGCTTCCTTGATGGTTGCTAATTCCTTTTCTTTGTAGCTAATTCAGCTTTAAGGTGAGTCAATTCCTTTTTCATTGAAGAGAGTTGTGAACAAATGGGGTAAGCCCTAAGCTTCCAGATGGTTTGCCTCAAAACATAGGTATCTCAGTTGTTAAACTGAATAGTAGTTATTTTGTTCATTTTATTTGATTAAAAAAAAAAAACCCTTTAACCTAATAAAGACAAAAAAGATTAGCAAATTATCTAGTTACCAATTACTGCAACTATATACCTCAGCAAAACTATATTAGAAGATTAAGCTCTAGAGTGGGTGGGAAGAGGGCAGGGTTTAATTTGTAGATAAAAAATAATTGGAACTGTGGAGCTGAGTGGGGGGGGGGGGGGGGAGGGTCAGGGCCAGGGGTGACATTTGAATGGGTGGGGCCAGGACCTGGTTGTGAACTCTCTTTCCCCCCCCCCCACCTTCACACAAACTATCCCAAATACATACTTGAAGACAATCTTCCTCATTACCCCAGTGATCTATCTCATCCTTCACCAGTAGTCAATCCCCAGCTGTTCTTCACTCACCAGAACTGATTTACACCATCAGCTTTGCTCCACTTTCTCAGGTCCTGGAAAAAAGATGGCAGTACACCATTCTAGATTGCTTTGTTTTTTTTTTTGTTTTTTTTTCAGAGTAGGGCTAGACTCCCTGTATGATACGATCTCTTAATAAAAAAAGAAAGGGATAAAGCATCTGTCCTTATTATTATTTTTGGGTAGAGACATTGGCAGATCATTTAAAGTGGTTAAAAAGATGCCATTCTATTAGGTATTAAGTAAATGTTCAGATAAAGTCGAGTGAAAGGCTATCTGGAAATAAAGCGTGGTTTGTGTGCTCTAGTGTGGGAAGGAAGAGAATTGTGTTTATGTGTACTGGGTAGTGTATTATAGAGAGTGGATAGTATAAAGAGAGGGGGTATGGGAATGTTAGATTCTATTCTGATAGGTAGGGGTTAAGATTTAAACAAAACACAAAAGAAAAGGGCAGAATTTGAATTTTGTTGTTTTTTTACTGCATTGCATCTCATTGTGCTAAATGCTGTTATACTGGTTGTCTGATAATTTAAACAGCAAATATTTATTTAGCTCTCTGGTAGCTTTCTGAATGCAGGAATACCTGTAGACATTGAATCACCTTCTGTTTTTCTGCTTCAGTGTAACTTGTGTGAAATGAAATCTGGATTTGCAGAACACCAGATGTGCAAAATCCAAGAGCACCAGAAATATTTTTCTTCTGGGATTTTTCTTCTAGAGTGAGAATAATGAGTTATACCATTTTCCCTTTTTTAGGAGAACTGTAATTAGTGGAAAATAAAATTCAAGTTGTTAAACTGACAGGGCCTAACCGAGACATGTGGTACCAATTCTGTTTAGCCAAACCACATTAAAGAAGATTTATCATGCAATAATGGACAAACTGTTTCCTGGCTTATACTGACATCAAGAAGCTTGTTTAATCTAATATGGCTTTACATACAGTAAGTGATATCACTAGCATTCAATAGTTTGTTTCTTTTTGGAGAATTTGTTTTGCTAGTAGAAGATACTTTGTATTGAATCATCATTACAGAAAAACTAGGTGAAATTAGTAAAACGTTGTGGTCAAATGAGTATTTCACTTGAAACACACTTGACCCCTTCCTCCTTTCTCCCCTTTTCTTCACCCTTAACCCTCTTCTCTCCCCTTCTTCACCTCATCACCTCACCCATCTCAACACTCCCTCCTATTTCTCTTCCCCTTACCCCTCTTCCCTGTCCCTACCCTTTCCCCTCTCCCTTCCATCTACTTTCCCCCTTTCTATTCTCCCTCCCTCCTTTTCCCCTCACTGTTACTGCAAGGGCATCTAGTTTTCTCTGTTGTTTCAGCCTAGGTTTGCCAGCCTATTCTGTACTTGTGGCCTCCTGCCTTGCTATTAGGGATGTGAATCATTTTTTGACGATTTAAAACAATCGTCAGATATATTTTAAATCGTCAATAATCGTTAGAGCCACGATACAATAACAATTCCCCCGATTTATCGTCAAAAAATCGTAAATCGGGGGAGGGGGGGAAAACCGGCACACCAAAACAACCCTAAAACCCACCCCAACCCTTTACAACAAATCTCCCACGTTCCCGAACCCCCCCCCCCAAAATGTTTTAAATTACCTGGGGTCCAGTGGGGGGGTCCCGGCGTGATCTCCCGCGATCTCCCGCTCTCGGGCCACGGCTGCGTTAATAGAAATGGTGCCCGTGGCCCTTTGCCCTTACCATATGACAGGGCAAAGGTAGCGCCGGCGCCATTTTGGTTCCTGTCACCCGATGTCACGAGTGCAGGAGATCACTCCCGGACCCCCGCTGGACCCCCAGGGACTTTTGGCCAGCTTGGGGGGGGGGCTCCTGACTCCCACAAGACTTGCCAAAAGTTCAGCGGGGGTCCGGGAGCAACCTCCTGCACTCGCGCCGTATTGCCAATATTCAAAATGGCGCCGGCGCTACCTTTGCCCTCACTATGTCATATGACCCGTATGACATAGTGAGGGCAAGACGATCGATCACACGATTCACATCCCTACTTGCTATCCTGCCAATGGTAACAGTGCACAACAGCCATACATTTCTCTGGCCCTTGTAGTTTTCATCACTGGCTGACACCATATCTATGGCTCCCGAACTACTACCTTTGACCCCAATGCAGATAAAGAGCTTCTGGAATATGTGTCGCCTGCCTTCACTGAAAATATTTGCCCAGCAAACATATTCATGAGAAGCCTAACTTTTGAGATAATACTCTTGTGTCCATAAAGGAAATATGGGTTGTTGCATTTTCAGCAGTGGCCACAGGATGTCAGTATTTTATATTATAATAATAGGGCACAGTCTTGTGGTCACTGTTTGATGTGTACCTCCATAGAGAGAGAGATATTTACAAACATATCACAATAGTTGTTCCACATGAACCTTCTTCTGAAGTCTCAGTTTTGAAAGTCTATAGATGATTATGTTGGTCTCTTTGTGGTGGGCAATCAAACATAAGAAACATAGAAACAAAGAGATGACAGCAGAAAAGGACCAAACAGTTCATCCAGTCTGCCCAGCAAGTTTATGGTAATATCTACTGTACCAGGCAAGTCACCTCTACAATCATCAGTTTCCCAGACCATCAAAGTCAGGGCCCTTGTTGGTTGCTGTTTGAGTCCAACTCCCCGTTACCTCTTCCCACTGAAGCAGAGAACAATGTTGAAGTTGCATCAAAAGTATCAGGATTATTGGTTAAGGGTAGTTACTTCCACATCAGCAAGTTTCCCCCATGCTTGTTTTCCCAGACTGTATAATTCAGTGTCCTTGTTGGTTGCTGTCTGAATATAATTCCCCTTTTCCCCTTTTTCTCCTGCCATTGAAGCAGAGAGCAATGAAGGAGTTGCAGCAACAGTATGAAGGTTTATTGGTTAAGGGTAGTAACCACCTCACCATCAAGTTACCCCTATGCATTCTTTTCTTCATTCCCATCCTCAATCCTTAAGAGATCGACAGTGTTTATCATTTACTGTTTTTGTCTTCACCACTTCCTCTGGAAGGGTATTCCAGGCATCTACCACCCACTTCATGAACAAATATTTTCTGACATTGATTCTGAGTCGTCCTCCCTGAAGTTTCATTTCATGACCCCTAGCTTGTCGTTGATTGTGCATCATTAAAACCTTTCAGGTATCTGAAGGTCTGTATCATATCTCCCCTGCACCTCCTCTCCTCTAGGGTATATATTAGGTCCTTCAACCTCTCTTCATAAGTCATTTGAAATAGACCCCCACCATTTTGGTGGCCCTTCTCTGAACCACATCCATCCTGTGTCTGTCCCTTTTGTGATACGGTCTCCAGAACTGAACACAGTATTGCAGGTGTGGCCTCACCAAGGACTTGTACAAGGAGATTAGCACATCCTTTTCCTTACTGGTTATTCTTTTCTCAATGCAGTCCAGCATTCTTCTGGCTTTTTTTATTGCCTTATCACATTACTTCACCATCTTCAGATCAATAGACACTATCACCCCAAAGTCCCTCTCTTGCTCCGTGCACAACAGCCCTTCACCCCCCATCATATACAGCTCTTTTGGATTACCACACTCAGATGTATGACTCTGCGCCTCTTGGCATTGAATCCCAGCTGCCATATTTTAGATCATGGTTCAAGCTTCCTTAAATCATGTCTCATTCTCTCTACTCCTTCTGGTATGTCCATTATGTTGCAGATCTTAGTATCATCCACAAAGAGACAAACTTTGCCTTCTAACCCTTCCGCATTGTCGCTTACAAAGATATTGAACAGAACTGGTCCCACACCGATCCCTTTGGCACTCCACTTAACACCATTTTCTCTTCAGAGTAGGTTCTGTTTACCATCACATGCTGTCTTCTATCCATCAACTAGTTTGTAATCCATGCCACCACCTTGGCGCTCACTCCCGAGCTTCTAATTTTATTCATGAGTCTTCTACGTGGGACCGTATCAAAAACTTTACTAAATTCCAACTAAATCACATTGAGTGCTCTTCCCTGATCCAATTCTCTAGTCACTCAATCAAGAAAACTCAGATTTGTCTGACAGGACCTTCCCTGTGAATCCATGCTGCCTTGGATCAAGCAACCCACTGGATTGCAAATAGTTCACTATCCTCTTTTTTTTTTTAATATATCTTTTATTGGAACCAGAGGAATGACAAACATAAGCAAAATATACAGCCAACCAAGTGACATATAAATTAAAATGCAATCAGAAATGTCGGTATAGCAGGCTACAACATAATGCATTCCCCGAGATCCATGTTACATTATTCTAAAAACCCCCTACCTCCACCCCTCTCTCCCTCCCCATGAATACAGACCATGTACACACACACACACACCACATTCATACTTCACACACCCTAATATCTTAGACAGTATGAGCCAGAGCATTATAGCCTTCATAAGAAAGTAAGAGTTCGTTCCCATAGCCGAAAATAGCTTTATAGAGCTATTCGAGTTTTTGAGTGAGAAATGGAGTTTTGTCACAAGAGTTTCATTTGTGCTGTTTGTTGCATGGAACTTTTCCACTCTGGTGAGGTGGGTAGCAAGTCAGAGTTCCATGTCAGTAGAACTTGCTTTTTTTGCCAGTACCAGGGCAATAAACACATAATTGTGGCCCCCTCTTGGAAGAACCTCATTTTCCCTCAGAAAGTGCAAGTAAAACAATGCCTCCGACCAGGGAATCATGCAGCCCAGGACACCTACCACCAATCCCTTCACTTGAGACCAGAAGTGAGCCAATTTTGTACATCTAGAGAACATATGACAGAGATTTCCTACTTGCATACTGCATTTGAGGCATAAATTAGAGTTCCATAAATGTCTGGATGCGCCCTTTGCACTAGAAAGATATGCATGATGTAGGAGCTTAAACTGGGTCTCCCGGAGTGCCGTTGAGGGCAATTGTTTCCCCACTCCAGAGAAGGCTCTTTTCAAGATTTCTGCAGTTATTGACTCCCCCAGATCTTCCTGCCATTTGGTCGCCAGGTGGAGTAAGTGAGTATTAGGCAGGGTAGCTTTCAGCTGGAACATCCATGATTTTGTTGAAGTGTGTGTGTGTGTTGGGGGGGGGGGGGGGTTTATCAAAAAAAGGTGTCCTCCTCATCGGTTAGTACTAATAGGCTCGAGACTCCCTTACATATATGAAAACAATAGAGTCGAGCCTGAAGATATGCAAAGAACTGTGATGAGGGGATCTCCCAACGAGTTTGCAGTTGTTAAACGAGCAAATAGAGGAGAGGAGCTATCCTCATCCACCCACTGATGGAGCAAACAAAATCCTTTTGAGGCCCACTGCTTAAAGATGCCACCTCTCTGGCCTGGGATAAAGTTGCCATTTCCCACCAGAGACAAAAAGGGGGAGACGTGGTAGCTATGGTGAATAGATGTACGCCACCACTTCCAAGTTTTGCAGTGTACTCGCATCCAAAATGCTGACGATATCCGAGTGTCCACTCTAGAGCTGGGCATATGCGGAAGATTAAGTGGAGAAAATGGGGTGGTCCATTACACTAACAAATCCTCTGAATCAAACTTGTTGTGACCAGATACCCAACCTTGGATGAGGCACAATAAGCAGGCAACATTGTATAGTCTCAAATCTGGTAAAGCCATGCCTCCCAATCCCTTGTCCAGTCGAAGAGTGTCATATTTAATACGGGCACGTTTCCCACCCCATACAAAGCTCCCAATCATGGATTAAAAGTACGCAAGTCTTTGTCCCTTACCTACAGAGGGAACATTTGAAAACAATATTAGAGATGTGGTTCGGCCTTCATTATCAGCTTGCCATGGGAAATTTTGTTTTCCCGCAGTTCGGGCCGATTTTTTTCGGCCGCCACGAATTTCAGGATTAGTGCGCACTAACAGGGTTAGTGCTAAAAGTGCTGTGTTGGTCTCCTCTTACAGTTGGAAGGGCTCCCAGCCGAGGCCCTTCCATGATGCTGTACTGACTGAATAGAGGAAAATTAAAGAAGAAAAAATATTCTTGATTCGAGGCAATGATCTGGTAACTCTCTGTCCTTCCTACAATCTGGACATGTACACATACACCCACGCATTCACACACAGACATACTTACACGTTTCCCCATTCCAAGAACAAACTCTACACACAAAGCCCCAGGTCAACCCTACTGGTGCTGTTCCTTCCACCAGCGATGTGTTACCAAAGGTACCAGGGTGAACCAAGGACTCTGGGGCTATGGAGAGCCCACGACAGGCTCACATAACCGGTCGCCCCTGTAACTAAGAAAGTTGCTGCCGGCCTTTGCCAAACAGACTCCATCATAAAATGATATAGACAATAGTGCCTCTGAAACAAGTATCACAGTACATTGATACAGGCCTTCTAAGAAACCTCGTGCCTCCTCCCTGTTAGTGAAAACCCTGGATTCTCCACGATGAAACACTCGCAGTTTTGCAGGAAAATGCAAAGCGAAACGGATCCCCTTCTGATATAATTGTGTGCAGTACAGGGTCATTTCCTTGCGTGCTGCCAGAACCCTGGACAAGAAATCCAGAAAGATCAGAATTTTGAGTCCTTCATATTGCAGCTCTTTCTTTTTCCTATATGCTTACAGAATGTTATGTTTATCCATGTAGTGAAGATATTGTGCTATGACTTGTTGTGGTCTCCAATTTGGTTCGTCCTGTGGGCCTAGCCTGTGAGCCCTTTCCACCAGGATAGGACTGCCCGTCACAATGATGTCTAGTGCCGTTGGTAGCCAGCTTTCGAACCAATGGTGAAGAGCGTCCAACTGTAGGGAGTCTGGTAAGCCCACCACCCATACATTGTTCCTCCGGGCACAATTCTCAAGCTCGTCTAATTTGTCTTCCAAATCCTGATTTTTTGCATACAGGGCAGCCATGCTGTTATCGGCCTCCTCTTGCCTTTCTTCTTGGCATGTGACTCGAGCTTCCATGGCCGCCAATCTCGTCTGATCTGTGTTCCACTTATCGTGAAGTTCGTCTAGTGATGACTGTAGTTTCTGGAGCTGGTCATTCAGCGCTGCGGAGACCGCATGAGTAATCTCTCTAATCAGCGTATCTAACACCCTCTCAGGGGTAAGCATGGTGTCTGACACCATTTTGTCCTCGGGAACCACGATCTTGTCTGGTGGAGGTTTCCTTAGCCGACTCGACATTCCAGGGCTGTGCAGCTATGGCAAAGTCTTAAACGGGTTGGCGAACTGCAACATCTTAATTTATTGGGGAGGGAGGCCATTTTCTGGGGGGGTGATTAGCAGCAAAATCTGATTTTCATCACGGACTCTCAAGGAACCCAGAGTAGGACCTCCGCTCAGGCTGACGTCATTGTCGGAAGTCCATTCACTATCCTTTCCTTCAGAAGATTTTCCATTAATTTTCCCACCATTTATGAAGTTTTGTTTTTTTGTGGGTTTTTTATTTTAGTGTAAGGGGAGTATTTCTATTCTGAAATCTGTGTAACAGTTGTAGAATCCAGAAAGAATGCAAGCTACATGCTGCTTTCAGGGAGAGTTTTCTGATACATCTTGCCAATATATCCTTTTTTCTCAGTACATGGAACTGTTAAGGGAGCCCTTTCCAGATGTATTGAAACCTGTTCTGATATATATGATACTACATGCCTGCGCCTTATGCTAATAGGCTAATAAACACTTGTATAGAGTTGGGGGAAAAAAGGCAACATCTGGTAAGCTGTCTTCACTAATGCTCATAGTATGGAAATAAAGCTCCAGATGTACAGGCATTCATGGAAGAAGTTGATTTGGATATAGTAGCTGTCACGGATACTTGGTACATGAAAAACCATGATTGAGATATAGTTATACCAGGATACAATCTTTTCAGGAAAAATCAGGAGGAAGAAAGGGAGGAGGAGTGGTGCCATATATAAATATAAATATTAAACCAATAGAATCACAGGGCTTAAGAGATAAAGAGGAGGCACTGAGGGTTAATCTGGAAAGAGGAAATTGAACATCTATTTATATTGGTGTAATATACAGACCTCAATCTCAGACAAAAGAAATAAAACTTTAATGGAGAATATTCATAAAAATGCTATGAAAAGGGAGGTGCTATTGATAGGTTTTTATATCTGTCAGGTGTTGTTTGGGACATCCTGAATGCGATGTCTGCCAGAAGCAGGGAAATTGTGGATTCTCTGCAGGGAGAACTCAAGGAGTTGTTAGCTAGATGGGAAAATCTAGGGGAAGTTGAAGAGTAATAGGCAAAATTAAAAGGAGATATAAGAGCAATTAACCTTTTTTTTTTAGGAAAGAAAATAAAGGAAAGAGAAAAAAGAGGCTACTATGTTTTCTATAGAAGTTGCTGATTGTGTCTGTAACAATACTCCCTCTATCCCCAACCTACTGCCCGAAAGTTATGTTGACAACATATGTGATTGCCTGTATACAATTTGTGATTACGCATGTCAGTCTTGGACCCGCCCCCAGAATGCCCATGACCTGCCCCTTTTCCATCCTCGTTTTCTAGGCACGCATACACGCATGTACGCTTCCCGGCTTCTTAAAATTTGCGTTGCTCACGCATGGCCCACATACACATGAATGTGGCTTTTTGTGTGTGAGCAACACTTTTAAAACCTTCCTCATATTGAGTTGTATAAAATGATGTGACAGGAGCACTGGATTGTACATTGTATGTATCGTTTTTATTCTCTATTGTTTATCACACTTGAGTGTGAATGTAGTTAAATTATTATCTATGATTTTCTGTCATTACCATAATAAAAATGATTTTGAAAAAAGAAATATACCATGAGCTAGAGATGTGAATCGTGTCCTCGATCGTCTTAACGATCGATTTCGGCTGGGAGGGGGAGGGAATCGTATTGTTGCCGTTTGGGTTTTAAAAATATCGTGAAAAATTGTTAAAATCGTGAGCCAACCCCCTAAAACCCACCCCCGACCCTTTAAATTAAATCCCCCACCCTCCCGAACCCCCCCCCAATGCTTTAAATTACCTGGGGATCCAGCGGTGGTCCAGAACGGCGGCGGTCCGGAACGGCCCCCTCAATTGAATCCTTTTGTCTTCAGCCGGCGCCATTTTGCAAAATGGCCGCCGCAAAATGGCGGCGGCCATAGACAAAAACGATTCGACGCAGGAGGTCTTTCCGGACCCCCGCTGGACTTTTGGCAAGTCTTGTGGGGGTCAGGAGGCCCCCCCCAAGCTGGCCAAAAGTTTCTGGGAGTCCAGCGGGGTTCAGGAAGCGATTTCTTGCCGCGAATCGTTTTCCGTACGGAAAATGGCGCCGGCAGGAGATCGACTGCAGGAGGTCGTTCAGTGGGGGTTCCGGACCGCCGCTGAACGACCTCCTGCAGTCGATCTCCTGCCGGCGCCATTTTCCGTACGGAAAACGATTTGCGGCAAGAAATCGCTTCCTGAACCCCGCTGGACTCCCAGAAACTTTTGGCCAGCTTGGGGGGGCCTCCTGACCCCCACAAGACTTGCCAAAAGTCCAGCGGGGGTCCGGAACGACCTCCTGCGTCGAATCGTTTTTGTCTATGGCCGCCGCCATTTTGCAAAATGGCGCCGGCTGAAGGCAAAAGGATTCAATTGAGGGGGCCGTTCCGGACCGCCGCCGTTCTGGACCACCGCTGGATCCCCAGGTAATTTAAAGCATTTGGGGGGGGGGTTCGGGAGGGTGGGGGATTTAATTTAAAGGGTCGGGGGTGGGTTTTAGGGGGTTTTAGTGTGCCGGTTTTCCTGCCCTCCCTCTTCCCCCGATTTACGATTTTTTAATGATAAATCGGGGGAATTGGTATTGTATCATGGCCCTAACGATTTTTGACGATTTAAAATATATCGGACGATATTTTAAATCGTCAAAAAACGATTCACATCCCTACCATGAGCATGCTTAGTCTTCAATGGTTTGGACAGAGAGACTGGAGAGTGGGTTTGTAGATTGCAGAAGTTAGAGATTTCCCCAGCATATCAAGCAAGTGTTTGGAGAGCTGTTAATTATTTAGAAGATTTTTTGGATGAAGATTGATCAGTTCCAGAGGGAAGGGTATATCCCTGATATCCCAAAGGGCTGTATCAAAGATATTTTTTGCCCAAGCAACCAGGAACAGCAAAGGAGAAGAGATGGAGGCTTTTTAGAAAAAAAAGAACGTGAAGATTTTTATAGAGCTTGAATTGCAGTTGAAGATTTTTGACTTGCTGGAACTAGTTTATTATTTTTGAGCTTGGGGATAATTTCCCACTTGACCAGTTTATGATGGCGCTACACTCTAGTTATCCCACCCCCATTGGTGAGGAAATGTTTTCTATGAATAAAGGTCCAAGAGATAGGAGAGAGGTGAGAAGAGCTAGAATGGACAAGGAGACTATCTTTTTCTTTCTGGTATTTTGTTTGATGCTGGTTTTGATTTTTGTGTTTTGGCTTGGATACTTTACTTTAGTTGCAGTAAAGATTTTTATTTGAACACCATTTTGGATTCTGCTTGATTTTTTTCTTTGTTACCCAGTGCTCTGGCTGAATGGATGAACACTAGTTTGAGCTCTGTTTTCTACCCATTTTATTCATCTTGGCTTCCTTGCTCTTATATTGGACACTTTTGCACCTTGTGGATATCTCTCATCCAGAGTGTGAGCCATTGTCCGTTAATGAAACCAACCATGCCAGGGGCCCCGAATGAAACTTTTTCTCCCCAAACTGACTTCGACTCAGATCTGTAGCACCCCTAGTTGCAGCTAATTACCCAAAAGGAGACATGCTACAGATATTAGGGTGAAAAGAGATATTTCCCCCTTGTACCCACTGATGATTTCTGGGGGTAGGGGGGACTATTCCCTATACCTTTCAATGATCTCTGGGGAAACCTTCATAATTCTAGTGCATATTGGCACCTAAGCTTTAAATCTGACCTTGATAATGTCAAAGATAATGCTAAATTATTAGGAGGATTCACCCTTGCTCCAGGGTCTGACTGCAGTTCCAAATGCATGGGCAACACTTTAATGGAACTTCCTATGGTCAGTTAATTCCATTTTCAGTGGATCCCACAACATTCTAGTCAGTGCTGTTATTCTGCTTCCACAACCTGTGGTCTTTTCCTCATCTCAAACTAGTACCTTGCACCGGAACACAAAAAGGAAGCTCTGAACACCATTGGTGAATTTGAAGCATTGCTCTGTCATCCAGATAAGCATGTAGAATCCTTATTTTAAAAAAATGTGGTGTAGCTGAAAGAATGTACAACTGGATCTATTGTAGCAGGCAATACTTTTCTGCTTCTCTTAATCTCCTGGCATTTAAATGTACATGAGAGTCTTTTTCATGGTGGACCCATTCTCACTCCCTGCTTAGTAGGGACCTCCCATGCACAGAGGCTCCCCTCATGAGTAAATAACTAACTAACTAGAGAGCTCACCGAACCGCCCCCACCACCCCCAAAAAAAAATAAATATATATATATATATATATATATATATATATATATATTCAAAGAAACCTTTCACTGGGTATCCACAGAACTGGGAAGACAAGACACACACACTTGAGCACTACAAAATATATCCACCATTTTTTACACAAGGCATATGTATTCCAAGAAATAGGTTTCCAGAAGGCAAAGGTGTTTGCAGTAATTCACATTGCTACTATATCCGAAGACCACTAGAAGAGGTCAGAAGCTTGAAACTGAAAATCACTCTGAACCAGGTCCGGCACCACTGGGTGTGTAAACCGTGCAATTGTATGGGGTGGCATCAGGAGCAGGGAGCGACCCGTATTGATGCTGGTGAACTCAATCCCACCAGCAGTGAAAGAATTTCACTTTTTCTGCCAACAGTGAATCGGAGGCCAAGGAGGTGAGACAGAGGCTGAGGACCTGTAGTGTGTGTGTGTGTATATGAAAGTGAGTTGAGAGATTGTTTGTGAGAGAGAGTGAATTGAGAGACTATGTGTGGGAGTGACAGGCTGTATGATCAGAGAGACAGCATGTGAGATTATGTGTGTATGTGTGTGTGTATAATGTATGTGTATGTGTGTGTGTGAGACAGCATGTGAGAGTGAGAGTCTGTGTGCTTATGTGAGACAGCAAGTGAGTGTGAGAGCCTGTGCCTTTGTGTGTATGTGTGTGAGAGACAGACAGCGCTTGAGAATGTGAGCCTGAGTGTGTGTTTGATGGAAGAAAAGAAGTCAGGTGGATAGAGAAGAAACAGAAAAAAAAAGAGACCCTGTAAAGGAGTTGGCAAAAGACCAAGAAAAGGAAGGTGAAAAAAAAAGCCTGTGATCAACCAATTAGAAAACTAAGATCAGAAAGCAAAGATAAAAAAAACGTCATTTTGACTTTTTAGTAATTGGCATATGTTAACTTTGGGAATGTGCAAGTATAGCACTTTATGCTGATCTCAGGATGTACGAGATCAGCATGGAGGAACTGGAAGCCCTGCAAATTTTTCATACCACAGGGCCTGCATGGAGGAGGCAGCAAAATGGGGTTCAGTGCCAGTAGCAGCGATCAGCGCCTTCCCAATAGCCACGCGACAGCAGTGACAGCAGCAGCAGAGGAATAAGAGAGGCTCCAAGGTTGCTGGCAAAAGAAAGAGGGTCTGCCTTCAGTATGTGCAAGTGTATAAACTGGAGCTATGTGTTTGTGTGTATGTGTGTGAGTGAAAATGGGTACTGCAGGTGGATTCCAACCTGCCAGCTGCTGAAGTGAAGATGAGGACCTGATGCTGCTGGTAGATCCCAACCACAGAAGAGCTGGATAAACCTGCAGCTTTGTCTGAAAGATCATCACCAGATCCCTTTCTTTTTTCATACTGAGCAGAATTTCATCCCCTGTACTTTGCAGCCCAAATATACTACTCTGCATTTTGTATCAATAATTTCTTAGCTGCTAAGCTCTAGACTATTCTTCAAGCTTTGCTAGATCCCTTCTCATGTTTGTTATCCACACTAGGGATGTGAATCGTTTTTCGACGATTAAAATTATCGTCCGATAATTTTAATATCGTCTTAAACCGTTATGGAACACAATACAATAGAGATTCTAACGATTTATCATTATAAATCGTTAGAATCGTGAGCCGGCACACTAAAACCCCCTAAAACCCACCCCCGACCCTTTAAATTAAATCTCCCACCCTCCCGAACCCCCCCCCCCCCAATGACTTAAATAACCTGGGTGTCCAGCGGCGGTCCGGAACGGGCTCCTGCTATTGAATCTTGTTGTCTTCAGCCGGCGCCATTTTCCAAAATGGCGCCGAAAAATGGCGGCGGCCATAGAACAACACGATTCCACGGCAGGAGGTCCTTCCGGACCCCCGCTGGACTTTTGGCAAGTCTTGTGGGGGTCAGGAGGCCCCCCCCCAAGCTGGCCAAAAGTTCCTGGAGGTCCAGCGGGGGTCAGGGAACGATTTCCCGCCGCGAATCGTTTCCCGTATGGAAAATGGCGCCGGCAGGAGATCGACTGCAGGAGGTCGTTCAGCGAGGGTTCCGGCGCCTCGCTGAATGACCTCCTGCAGTCGATCTCCTGCCGGCGCCATTTTCCGTACGGAAAACGATTTGCGGCGGGAAATCGTTCCCTGACCCCCGCTGGACCTCCAGGAACTTTTGGCCAGCTTGGGGGGGGCCTCCTGACCCCCACAAGACTTGCCAAAAGTCCAGCGGGGGTCCGGAAGGACCTCCTGCCGTGGAATCGTGTTGTTCTATGGCCGCCGCCATTTTTCGGCGCCATTTTGGAAAATGGCGCCGGCTGAAGACAACAAGATTCAATAGCAGGAGCCCGTTCCAGACCGCTGCCGTTCCGGACCGCTGCTGGACACCCAGGTTATTTAAGTCATTTGGGAGGGGTTCGGGAGGGTGGGAGATTTAATTTAAAGGGTCGGGGGTGGGTTTTAGGAGGTTTTAATGTGCCGGCTCACGATTTAACGATTTTTCACGATATTTACCCCCCCCAAACGGCAACAATACGATTCCCTCCCCCTCCCAGCCGAAATCGATCGTTAAGACGATCGAGGACACGATTCACATCTCTAATCCACACCCTACTGGTGTATCACTATGGGAGCTCTGGTGCCTCTATGTTATTTGATGTTTGAATCTCAGTCTAGTTCTCCCACCCTGTTTGTTTGAGTATTTGTAATACTGGGCTACTTTATCTCAAGAAAAAGAAAATAAATACAGGATTTTCTTCCAACTCCACCTCTTCTCTGAATTTTCATTCTGTTGTAAACTGCTACAATCTCAGTTTAGTTTTTCTACCCTGTTTCTTTGTTGGTTATGCTGCATTATAGAGACAATTAGTAGCAGGATTTACCAGTGTCAGATCCAAAAGTTAATTTTTTTTATAATTCTTTGAGAACTTCTCCTAGCACATCCTTCTCTGTGAAGAGCTAGAGATGAAATATAGACTGCTTCTTGCACGTGCTCATACTTTATAGTGGGAGGACGTCAGTTTTACTTGATCCAGATTGCTGAAAAAGCCAGTAAAAAGGTGGAACATTATGACTTGTCCTTTGACTATTATCCTTGCCATCTTGTCCTGCCTTGGCTCTAAGGCTCTGAGGTCACATAGGCAAGAGCTCATTGCTATACTTAACAGTTATTTTTCTCAGCAGTATATAACCATAAACATCAATGGGCCAATGAAATGAATGGGAAACAAAACAATTTTGGCAAAGACTATTTGTTTCATTTGTGGGACACCCTTCATTCATTTCGAGGTGGCCACAAATGAAATAAATATGGGCACATGCAGTATGTTTTACCCATTTGTTTCAAGGGAATATATATTACTACCCTGTGGCACATCAACGGAAATGCTCCTTTCTTCAGCAAGAAATCCATTCACCTCTACCTTTTTCCAACTCCCATTCAACCTGTTTCTAACCCAGTCAACCACTTTAGGAGCATACCAAAGGTGCTCAGTTTATAAAAGTTTCTTATGTGAAACCATGTAAAAGGTCATTGAAAAGCCCAAGTGCACCATATCTAGTGCTCTCTCCCCTGATCCAACTCTCTGGTCACTCAAAGAAGTTGATCAGACTTTTCTGACAAAACCTACCTGTGCTAATACCATATTGCTTCAGATCTTGTAATCTATTAGATTCAAGAAACTGCACTACTCTCTGTTTTGGCAATAAATTCCATTAATTTGCTCACCACAGAGGTCAAAGTAACAGGTTTGTAGTTCCCTGTCTCCTCCTTAATTTCACTTCTATGAAAGGGAACCATATCCTCCTGTCTAGATTTCTCTGGAACTCTAAAAGGTCATTGACAACTTCTGCCAGTAGAGCTTTTCTAAGTCCTCTTAATAACTTGGGTGTATTCTGTCTGACCCCATCACTTTATTCAGGGCTTTTTTTCAGGGGCTAACTTGTCAGTACTGATTACTGGAACCTTTTCCTCCACCTGTTTGAATTGCCCTGCAGCCTACCCCCCCCCCCCAAAAAAAAAAAAAAAAAAAAAAAAAAGAAAACATGCTTTTGGTGTCACCTCCTCTCTTCCTCCCTGTATCCTCTCTTCCTTATGGAGAAGGGAATTGGGAATAGAAACTGTTGCTTAGGCAGGGAATGAGGGAAGAAAAGGCAACTGGTGTTTGGTCTATGGAGAAATAGAAAGGGAAATCAGCCTGCCTGCTGGAAGGAGGGAGAAGGAGCAAGAGAAGGAGAAAACAAAGTGGTGAGGGATGTGGGATGTGTTATGTTAGGGATTCCAAGGCCCCATCATTGTTTTTTTCTGCGTCTGTCTCTCTGTTCATGTGTGTGTGAGGAAGGTCTCATGTTGGGACCACCAAACTCCCATCATTGTCCATTTCTTTGTGTGTGTGTGTGTGTGTGTGTATGTATGCGTGTGTGTGTGGGGGTGGGGGGTGTAAGGTCTTATGTTGGAACTGAGGAGCCTCCATCATGAGAGAGTGATATTATGTATTAAGTTAAATTAAAAAGCCTTTTCCTTTTGGTTTACTGATTTGAATATGTCAGCTTTGGGAATGTGAATGTTCCACATCTCTGATGTATTTTGCACAGTTCAGGATGAAAATATATTTCTCTTTCTATTTCTCCAGTGTCACACGGCATGCAGATCCTGGCTTCTTAGGGTTTCCAGTTCAGTTTTTGTCTGCATATTTTTATTTATAATTTCTAGTCACTTATTCTGCATGTGGTGAAAGTTTACCCATTGTTGTCTGTGTGATCAACGTGAGATATTCTGCTAATGCATAATTTCTGTGATGTGATCTGTAACAGTCCGGCTTACTCTGTTTTCCTAATAAGAGGTATTCTGGGATTCGGTATAATATTTGCAATAGAGATGTGAATCGTGTGCCAGATCGTCTTAACGATCAGATTCGGCTGGGGGAAGGGGGGGGGGGAAATCTGATCATTAAGATATGTGAATTGGAATCGTTTCTGATTCCAATTCACATCGCTAATTTTTTTTATTAGGGAGGCCCGCGCCGCTAAAAAAAACAAACCCACCCGACCTTTAAATCGACCCCATCCTCCCGACCCCCCCAAAACCTTTTAAAATTACCTGGTGGTCCAGGAGGGCCTCGGGGGGCCTCGGGGAGAGGAGAAATCCAGGGGGGCCTCGGGGAGAGATTTCCCGTTCCCAGGCATCAGCTGTTCTAAAAAAAATGGTGCCGATGCCCCTTTGCCCTTACTATGTGACAGGGTATCCGTGCCATTGGCCGGCCCCTGTCACATGGTAGGAGCACTGGATGGCCGGCGCCATCTTTAAAGATGGCGCCGGCCATCTTTACTCATCAGCCCCTATAGGGGCGCCGGCCATCCAGTGCTCCTACCATGTGACAGGGGCCGGCCAATGGCACGGATACTCTGTCACATGGTAAGGGCAAAGGGGCATTGGCGCCATTTGTTTTTAGAACAGCTGATGCCTGGGAACGGGAAATCTCTCCCCGGGGCCCCCCTGGATCTCTCCTCTCCCCGAGGCCCCCCTGGATCTCTCCCCGAGGCCCCCCTGGACCAACAGGTAATTTTAAAAGGTTTTGGGGGGTTGGGAGGGTGGGGTCGATTTAAAGGGTTGGGTGGGTTGTTTTTTTTAGCGGCGCGGGTCTCCCTAAAAAAAAAAGGGTCGGGAGGGTGGGGGAGGCTAAGGAGGGTCGATTTAAAGGGTCAGGTGGGTTGTTTTTTTTATCGGGCCATCGGCGCCATTTTAATTAGTGGCAGCCAAAATGGCGCCGATGGCCCGAGAGCGGGAGATTGCGCCGGGACCCCCCCCCCCCCCCCCCCCCACTGGACCACCAGGTAATTTAACATTTTGGGGGGGGTTCAGTAGGGGAGGGGAGGGTAAGGAATTGGTTTTAATTGGTCGGGGTGGGTTGTCTTGGTGTGCCGGTTTTCCCGCCTTCCCCAAATAATTCCCGTGCCCTATTTAACGATTTAGGACGATTTATGACGATAAATCGGGTGCATTTTTATTGTATCGTGCACTCTATCGATTTAGGACAATTTTAAAATTATCTGACTATAATTTTAATCGTTCAAAAATGATTCACATCCCTAATTTGCAATACAATCATTTCATGGGCTCTGTGGCTAGTTGCAGGTAGCTGGGTGATTGCCCCTTTTCATCCATTCTTCAAGAAGGGCCCTTGATATGAGTATGGACTATTTTTCCTAGAAAAAGCACTGAATTTATCTACATTAAGCTTAGTTAGCTCCTCAAGAACACAATCTTCTGAAAATTATTTAAGGTTTACTTCATTTCCAATCCTATTTATGTTCATTTTCTGTGGCCTTACTCCTGGGTCCTTCCTTGGTGTCCATCGAACAGAAATATTTGTTAAGAAATACCACTTTTTATTCATCATCCTCAACACATTCCTCTCCTTCACCTATGAATCTCACAATGATCTTTTTGCACTTCCTCCTATCAGTAACATATCTAAAAGTCTTGCCCTCCCCCTGCTTCTGTTTTGCCTTAGCAGCTATTTTATTCTTCCATTTCCACGGTGGAGTCTCAGTCTCCTGCCAAACATTGAACCAAGATTATATATTCTCTTAAACACTGCCCTACAGGATCTTCTTCCCAACCCTCTTAAAGTAGCCAAAGTCACTAGAACCCATCATTAATTTTATCTAGAAACTTTTCCATTAAACAACATACAAAGGAGTTTACACCCATTGCTTTTGCCATCCAGTGGCAATTCATTGGTAACATTCAAACATTTTTTTTTTCCCATTTTTCCTATAAAGGCATCTTGGGGGCATCCTCCCTCAAAATCTCTTCCACGACTTGGACTCAATCCTGGTGCCCCATCACATCTGCCTAGATGGATTATTTGCATTCAAGGCTATTAGCACTGAAGCCATTCATTTCTTTGTTTTGTATAATGTCAGTTGATAAAGGTTCCAGTGCTAAATTAAATAAAAGTGGAAATGAGGGACATCTCTTTCTAGTACCTCCATCTACGACAAACACATTTGAAAGTTCTAGAGCCTCATTAGAACACATTTCATTTGCACAAAAGATTTTCCAAAACCGGAAATAATGCTTCCATTCTGCCCATCTGAAATCCATTTTAGCATCTAATGCAATTGCTAGAGTCCAAACCTCTACATCTTTAGCTTTGTGCAGCACATTACAAAATAGCCTTGAATTATTTGTGAAGTAATGACCTTTTAAAAATCCTAACTGATCCATGAGGATTAATTCTCCCATGACTTAGTTTAATCTTTGAAACTAATAACATAAATTTTACAGTTCACATTAATTAATGAATTAGACCTGTAATTTTCAGTAAGCAGTATGTCACTACTTGACTTCTCCAATACTATAACCATGACCTCAGCAAACGCGCTCTCAGTGTTACAATGGAAAATGAGACCTTGATATAGCTAAGTTTAGTAGTCTGCTATTAAAAGCTTGAGAAAAATTCCAGTTTGACTTATGAGGAGTTAGAGATTTAATGGCTTCCTGAATTTCCTTCTCTGTAATTGTAAAATCCAATTTACTTTTTGCCTCCAGATTTAATTGGGACCTATCCAAATGAATAAAAACTGCTTTAATATACTGAGAATTACACATAGTTTCTGATTGATACAGATTGGAATAGTACTCCATAAATTGTTGTGCAATCTCATTACCGTATAAATTAATTTATCATGTGATGCTTTTGCATTCTGAATTCTTGCCCTATTCCTTCTTATTTTTAAATATAGTACTCCTAGAATGTTTTAAATTGTCTTAAAGACTACATATCCATGGGATATAATTTAAATGTTTATTTTATTTGTACTTGTATTGTTTTTCTAGTGTGCTGCCCCTTTAAGAAACCCTCTCTATTGCCACAAATGAGAGTGACAGTAAGAGATGAACTGGGCCTGTGGCTCTGACAAGACTTCGGCAAAGTGGTGAGGTCACACAGGCAAGAGCTGGTTACTATAATTACCTCTGTGATCAGCTGTTGCTGGGGTTGGCACACAGTGATGGGAGGTAAGAGGAGAGTCAGCCAGGATGTAACTGTGAGCCAGCACAGCATCAGTGATCAGAGAGGCTCTGATGCTGAATGTAGAAATGGGTGTGAGCATAGAAGTTACAGGCTGCATGGTGACCTCCGCAGTGGTAGCTGTTTCAAAAAAAAAAAAAAAGGAAAGTTTAAAGTGAATAAAAGTAGATTTTTCTTTTTATTATTATTAGAAATTTGTTTCCTGTAAGTATAAATTGGTGAAGTGAAAACTTGCTTGAAAGTTCTGGTTGAACTTTTTAAAATGGTAGGGACATAGGGTCATTTTGGTTAAATATGTTTTCATTGAACATGAGGAAGAGGGGGAGAATTCCTTAAGATGGTTTTATTTGAAAAATAATATAAATGCCCTGTGTTAATAGATTCCTTTCGGAACTGATCCTGATATTTGATAAAATGTGTGTTTTATAAATTATTTAGCTGAGTTACTGGGGTTTATACTTTTAGTAATTCAGTTGTTTAGGAGGAAAATTTAATGCAATGTTTAAAAGCTGTGAAAATGGTTTAAGAATTGGGAAATCATGTTATTTCATTCCAAAGCACGGGGGAAAACATGTTTCATGAGAACTTGGACCCACAGCGATTTGCATCTGCTTTTCTGTGGTACTCTTTCCATCTAAAATGTGCACTTTTAAAAATTCAAAGCTATGGGTACTGTTGCCTACCATGGCCTAACTTTCTCCAGGAAATGCTTCCATACAAATTCATCCTACTTTTAACCACATAATTGGTATGCAGTTTTTAAATAGCTTTTTGTATTTAAACATGATCTGAATTTGATCATTTTCCTGTTTTTTCTGTAATAGGCAATTATTGTTTTGTTGATTTGAAATGTACATATTTCTTGACCTATCAAAATGAACGCAAGAGAAAAAGAAAATGTTTCTATTAATAACATACATTGGGATTCATCATCCCGCTATAATTATAGTGGAATGATGAGTCGCGAAAAAAAAAAGGGGCAGTCGTTATTCAGCTAACTGGACTTAGCTGAACTCATTTGGATAACAGTAAACATCAGTAAGAGCAGAGTTAAAGATATCTGGAAACATGGTCCTATAAAACTTTACCCTTAATCAGCTGTATTCAAGCAATATAGCCAGTTATGTGGAGAAGATGCTGTGTAAAAAAAAAAAAAAAAGGCTAATCTCCTGCCTACCCCAATGAAAAACATAATATGTCAAACCCCCCCCCCCAAACAAAAATGCATAATGGTAGGACCTAAAGGATTCTGAGTGAGGCAGGGTGCTTCAGGATGGGTTGACGAAGGGGGGGGGGGGGGGAAATGTTTGGCTTGCAAACACATAACTATTTTGTAAATTCTGTGATTTGGGGGGGAGCATTGGTTTTTGGGGCTATAGGCCTGCTACATTTATGCACTATTCTGGGGGCTTGAGGGGGAGAGGCTTGACTGCCAGGAGCATAATGTATTTCAATGGAGTGGGGGATGGATTGGACTAGTGTTGCGCGTCCCGGCCGCGTGGGTGCCACGACGAGCCTGCTCACCTCGCACTGCCCTCAACTAGCTCCGGTCTCGCCGCTGCTGCCAGCTCCCACCATCCCCGTCGTTCATCATGGCCCTCTCCTAGGCGTGCACGCGACCGACATCCTCAGATTTAAAGGGCCAAGCGCGGGAAAATCGATATGGGTGCAGATTGATGACATCTCATGAAGGCCCTATATATAGTGAGGCCCTGTCCCCAGGACCTTGCCTTTGCAATCAAGTCGACACCGTGGTGTAGTAGTTTGCCAAATCCTGTGTTCCAGTGACTGTTTCCGAGTGTTCCTGTATCCTTATTCAGGTAGTACCTTTTCGGACTGATCTCTGATACTGACCACTGCCTGCCTGACCATTCTCTTGTCTGCTGCCTGGAAATGACCACTGCCTGCCTGACCACTCTCTTCATCAGCTGCCTGGAACTGACCCTCGTTTGCCTTGACTACGCTCAGACTGACCTTGGTATTGACCCCTGCTTTAGCTGACCACTTCTGGACTATACTCTGGCTCTGAACCCGCGAACGCGGGGGGAATCACGTGACGCCGACGTCACTCCGACGTGACGCCGACGTCACTCCGACGTGACGCCGACGTCACGTGATTCCCCCCGCGTTTGCTCCGGGACCCTCGTTGCACCCAAAAGGAACTTTTGGCCAGCTTGGGGGGGGGGGCCTCCTGACCCCCCCAAGCTGGCCATTGCTAATGGCAGTGGCTATTCTCTAACAGGTCTATCCTGTAAAGTGCGTCCGCGGAGTCCCCGTCCCTAACCGGCTCTCTACTCACTTTCCGGCCACATTAGCCCTTCCTGCGATCCCGAATCCCCTTTAACCTACTCCTACCGCGTCCTAAATTCCCCGGGCAATCCCTTCCGCACGCGGCATGTATATTGCATGCAAACGAGCGAATTAGCTATTCCCTAGCATCCCGTAACCCGCGCCCCGACTATCGCTAGTTTTCCCTGCCGTTTTGTCGCGCGTTTAACCTGCAAACTTACCGCCTACCCTGACCCCTGCGGTAGAGGCAGGGGTAAGGGTAGGTGGCAAGCTTTCCCCCAGCCCCCGCTCACCTGCCCCGGCTGTGATCATGGGTGCTGGTCTCCATGGCAGTCCCAGTCCTCTCCCCTCCTCCCGAAGCGAAAAAAAAAAAAAAAAAGCGAAAAAAACATTGCAGCCCCCCTCCGGACATCGGAGGGGGGCTGCAACGGCCGCGATCATGGGTGCCGGTCTCCGTGGCAGCCCCAGTCCTCTCCCCTCCTCCCAAAGTGAAAAAAAAAAAAAAAAGCGAAAAAACATTGCAGCCCCCCCTCCGGACATCGGAGGGGGGCTGCAACGGCCGCGATCATGGGTGCCGGTCTCCGTGGCAGCCCCAGTCCTCTCCCCTCCTCCTTCGGGAGGAGAGGAGAGGACTGGGGCTGCCACGGAGACCGCTTTCCCCCGTGCAAGTAAGTTGCTTCGCCGCTTCAGTTCTTCCCTCCTCCCGGAGCTGCTTTTTCAGCCGCTGAAGACATGACGTCACGATGTTTGGCGTCACGGAATGTGACGCCACGTCTTGAGCGGCTAATTGTACGCTTTCCCCCGTGCAGGCGGCCATCTTCGTCGGGAGGAGCTACCAGAGCCACGATCGCCATGTGTTCCTGCTGATGGCTGCAAAAAAGTAAGTTGTGCAGGCCTCCTCCCTGCTCCGGGAGGAGGGAAGAGTGAAGCGGCGAAGCGACTTACTTTTTGCTTTTGGTTTTTTTGCTTTTTTTTTTGCTTCGCCACTGTCATCTCTTCTCCCCTCCTCCCGGAGCAAGGCTGCTTTTCGCGCCCTGCTTCGGGAGGAGGGGAGGGGGGACTGGCAGACCCGACTTCCTGGTATCTGTCATTTCAAATGACATTTGAAATGACAGATACCAGCATGGCGTGAAGCCTTAGGCCCGCGCACCCAGGATACTGTATAGGCGCTCTATCCAGTAAAATGGGTTGCGCGGGCCTAAGGCTTCACGGACGCGGTTTACATTTAAATAAAATTAGTGTTCAGGATCGAGCGGTAGGGTGAGCTGCACTGTGCGTGCGGCAACCGCGGGTGCCGCAGGCACTAACGCAGCTCTTCCTACCGCTCGGTACTGGATAGACCTGTCTGTGAACTTAATAGCAGGTAATGGACTTCTCCTCCAAGAACTTATCCAATCCTTTTTTAAACACAGCTATACTAACTGCACTGACCACATCCCCTGGTAACAAATTCCAGAGTTTAATTATGCGTTGAGTAAAAAATAACTTTCTCCGATTAGTTTTAAATGTGCCCCATGCTAACTTCATGGAGTGCCCCCTAGTCTTTCTACTATCTGAAAGAGTAAATAACCGATTCACATCTACCCGTTCTAGACCTCTCATGATTTTAAACACCTCTATCATATCCCCCCTCAGTCGTCTCTTCTCCAAGCTGAAAAGTCCTAACCTCTTTAGTCTTTCCTCGTAGGGAAGCTGTTCCATTCCCCTTATCATTTTGGTAGCCCTTCTCTGTACCTTCTCCATCGCAATTATATCTTTTTTGAGATGCGGCGACCAGAACTGTACACAGTATTCAAGGTGCGGTCTCACCATGGAGCGATACAGAGGCATTATGACATTTTCCGTTTTATTCACCATTCCCTTTCTAATAATTCCCAACATTCTGTTTGCTTTTTTGACTGCCGCAGCACACTGAACCGACGATTTCAATGTGTTATCCACTATGACACCTAGATCTCTTTCTTGGGTTGTAGCACCTAATATGGAACCCAACATTGTGTAATTATAACATGGGTTATTTTTCCCTATATGCATTACCTTGCACTTATCCACATTAAATTTCATCTGCTATTTGCATGCCCAATTTTCCAGTCTCACAAGGTCTTCCTGCAATTTATCACAATCTGCTTGTGATTTAACTACTCTGAACAATTTTGTGTCATCTGCAAATTTGATTATCTCACTCGTCGTATTTCTTTCCAGATCATTTATAAATATATTGAAAAGTAAGGGTCCCAATACAGATCCCTGAGGCACTCCACTGTCCACTCCCTTCCACTGAGAAAATTGTCCATTTAATCCTACTCTCTGTTTCCTGTCTTTTAGCCAGTTTGCAATCCACAAAAGGACATCGCCACCTATCCCATGACTTTTTACTTTTCCTAGAAGCCTCTCATGAGGAACTTTGTCAAACGCCTTCTGAAAATCCAAGTATACTATATCTACCGGTTCACCTTTATCCACATGTTTATTAACTCCTTCAAAAAAGTGAAGCATATTTGTGAGGCAAGACTTGCCTTGGGTAAAGCCATGCTGACTTTGTTCCATTAAACCATGTCTTTCTATATGTTCTATGATTTTGATGTTTAGAACACTTTCCACTATTTTTCCTGGCACTGAAGTGAGGCTAACCGGTCTGTAGTTTCCCTGATCACCCCTGGAGCCCTTTTTAAATATTGGGGTTACATTTGCTATCCTCCAGTCTTCAGGTACAATGGATGATTTTAATGATGTTACAAATTTTTACTAATAGGTCTGAAATTTCATTTTTTAGTTCCTTCAGAACTCTGGGGTGTATACCATCCGGTCCAGGTGATTTACTACTCTTCAGTTTGTCAATCAGGCCTACCACATCTTCTAGGTTCACTGTGATTTGATTCAGTCCATCTGAATCTTTACCCATGAAAACCTTCTCCATTACGGGTACCTCCCCAACATCCTCTTCAGTAAACACCGAAGCAAAGAAATCATTTAATCTTTCCGCGATGGCCTTATCTTCTCTAAGTACCCCTTTAACCCCTCGATCATCTAACGGTCCAACTGACTCCCTCACAGGCTTTCTACTTCGGATATATTTTAAAAAGTTTTTACTGTGAGTTTTTGCCTCTACTGCCAACTTCTTTTCAAATTCTCTCTTAGCCTGTCTTATCAATGTTTTACATTTAACTTGCCAATGTTTATGCTTTATCCTATTTTCTTCTGTTGGATCCTTCTTCCAATTTTTGAATGAAGATCTTTTGGCTAGAATAACTTCTTTCACCTCCCCTTGCACTCGGGGTGGACCCTTGGCCTGAGGCAGTGAAGAACTGCCTCCTGGTAGGAACCAGGAAGCAACTGCCCCCAGGGGGGCGGAGCACTGGAGGAGACAGAGGCTAGAAAGAGCTTCACCACTGGAAACCCAAGGTCCCCTCAGGAGGAGCCCATAGGGACCCGGGCTGCTTGGACTTAGGTGGGCCTCGCAGGATCTCCTGGGAGAGTGGAAGTCCGGCGTGCCCACAGGCAGAAGGGGAGCGTGGTCAGGTTCGAGACTGGAGGTCAGCTGTGACAAGGAGGACCAGAAAAGCATAGGCGATGACAAGGCTAGGAACAGAGCCAGAATCTAGAGACGTGGTCAAACAGGCAGAGGTCAAAATCCGGGAGTCAGTCCGAGGAGTGGTCAGCAAAGCAGAGGTCAGGTTCTGGAGGTCAGACGAGGTCACAGGCAGGCCGAGGTTAGAAGGCAGGCAGCAGGCAGGTCGAGGAACAGACTGGAGTCAGGAAGCAGGCAGCAGGCAGGCAGGTCAAGGAGCAAGCCGAGGTCAGTACCAGTAAGACAGTCCGGAAGTACTACCTGGGTAGACAAACAGACAAACAGGAACAGAAGGACACTGGAGTACTAGGAAGCAGGAACAAGGCAGGAACAGAACTGTAACAGAAGGATCCTGGAATGAGACTTGGAACAAGACTGGAGCAAGAAACAAACACAGTGACAATCTAGCACAAACGCTGACCCAATTGCCAAGGCAAGGAAGTACAAGCAATGACTTCCTAATAACAGGGAATCAATCAGGGTGTGCTGCAGAGCTTGGACTTGCCATTGGCCCTACAAGAGGTTGGGTGGTCCGTGTGCACGTAGGAGAATTGGCAACACAGCCAAAGATGCCGAGCTCTGGCATGAGGCCTGGTGCACAGTGGAAGGCCTGGGAACCGCCGCCACGGGACGCCAGGGCCTGGAAGTGCTTTTTTGGGATCTGCTATGCTGATGGGAGAAGCAAGCAGATGGGAGTTAGCAATCTGATACAATCTGCTATGGGGTCTGTTGCTCGAGCTAGCAATCTGTTAGCGAACTGCTGCTGGATGCTCCTGTAAAGGGAGGAGTTGGCAATCTGTTGTGGGATCGGCTGCTAGAGAGAACAATCAGATAGGATCCTGCAGCTGGACACTCACACAAGGGGAGGAGCCAGCAATCTGTTGTAATACTGCTTGTGGTAGCAATCTGTTGCAGGGTCTGCGATGTGGATGGGAGGAGCGAGCAGATGCGAATAGCAGTCTGATGGAAATTGCTCCCCTAAGGGAGAATTGCAATCTGCAGTGAACTGCCTCCTATGGGTTTGCTAAGGAATGGCAATGTTAATGTAGACTGCAGAGTTGGCAATCTGTACCAGCGGAGTAATGGAGACAGTGCTCAACTGGACAGAAAGTAAATAGGTGAATCCTTGGGCCGATGGCAGATGGCAGCGCCCTCAGGAGTGAGTCCCGAGAGGGACCACCGACTAGGCTGGAGTATGGAGACAGACACAGATAGTTCTTTATTAGATGAGCAGTATAACTACCAGAGGTGGCAGCAGTGAGCTGGTATGCCTGGCAGGGCTGAAGTCCCTCAGATACTGGAACTGCGATTCCCAGGCTGCTGAGCTGCAAAGAGACTGTAGATATTGAATAGACAGGATATGCAGATATACATAGCCGGTACTAGATGATATCTCACACAAGGTCTTGATATGGCTCAGTAGTTGGAAAGGGTTAGGCCCTCGAGGAGCGAGTACCTGGTTCCAGGGAAGCTCTGAGAGAGCGGTAGTCACTCACACTAATCTGTATCTGGAATGGCTTCTAGTCAATAAACTTCAGAGTGTTCAGGAACATAGGCCCTCGAGGAGTGAGTGCTGGTTCCTATATACCATCTGAAATAATAACTCACAATGTCTGTAGATGCAATAGCCTCTGGACAAGGAGAATCTTCAGAGTATTCAGGAATATAGGCCCTCGAGGAGCGAGTGTCGGTTCCTATCTGTAGTCTGAAAAAATAACTCACGTCTGTACCTGCGATGGCTTCTGGGCAAGGAGAATCTTCAGAGTGTTCAGGAACATAGGCACACGAGCTAGTACTGGTTCCTGTCTGTAGTCTGAAATAATAACTCAAATTGCCCATCTCTTGCGATCGCTTCCAGGCAATGGAGAGTCTTCAGAGGGTTTAGGAACATGGGCCCTCGAGGAGCGAGTACCGGTTCTGTTCTGTAATCTGAAATAGAGAAAGAGAATGAGGCCCCCGAGGAGTGGATACCCCTAAGTAGGTCCAGAGAGGCAATGCTGCAGGAGTGAAGCGGGTCTGGAGGAATCCCACAAACAATCCTGTGGTGCAAGGTAGTCTTTGGACAGCCAGAGCTAGTCCAATCGGAGTCCTTGCTAACTCGAGTTGTTAGCAAAAGACCTTTTATGTTGGAAGCAGATGACGTCAATACAGGGGGACGCCCATGAGGTTCGCGCCCTATGTCATCAGGAACATGGCATTGAGCAGGGTGTGGGCGGTCAGGAGTGGTCTGAGGGCGGGGTCAGCGGCCATTTGCCGCTGTGTCAGAGATCGTCTGTTGGCAATCGGCCGGCAGGCGCAAAAGGTTAAATAAAGATCAGGGGGGTTAGAATAGGGATGGGGGAAGGTTAGGGGAAGGGGTGGGAAGGTCAGGCTAGGGGGAGGGAACAGAGGAAGCCAGCGTGCGCCGACCCTGGATTTTATAACATGCGCACGCTCCTTTTAAAATCTATCCCTTACTGAGCAGAGTGCTCTGGTGAAATATAGCAACACTGATGCTACTTAAAATAGTAACCTGAACATCCAAGTGATTCTCCTGGTATGCCATCCTAACAACAAACCCCCAAACTTCCCCATGCTCTTCCCCATACACGTCTCCTCCCCCCTTCAGATGTGCATTGCCACACAATGCCCCAGCCCCACAATCATATCAGAAAGGCTCCAATGGTCAGAGGTCACTCAGTAATGCGTCCAAGTGCTATCCCCCTAACAGATTCTGAAATCATCTCCAACATTACATACCAAAACAAACAATTATTGATTCTACCACTGAAATGACCAATCATTACTTCTCTTCTGGTTTGCTTCCATCACAATTAAAAAAGCTATTGTCAGACCTGTACTAAAACATAATTCCCTTGATACATTAAATCCTGTGAATTTGAGGCCTCTCTCTGCACTTCCCTTTCTGGCTAAAATAATTGAATCTTGCACCCTGCATCAGCTCATTGAATTGTGAGATAATTCATTAATTGATCAATACCAATTTGGATTTTGTCATCACTATAACACAGAAATGTTATTACTCTCTAGGTTTAATTCAGTCTTAAGAGGCTTTGATTATGAGACTTGTTACACGCTTATTCTCTTAGACATCAGCTCTGTGTTCGACACCATAAACCATTAACATTTTACTTTTGTGCCTCTCAGAAGTTGGCATCACAGGTTCAGTCCTCTCCTGGTTCATATCCTACTTATCTGTCAGATTGTAACAGGTTAGAATCGCTTCTTCTACATCAGCATGGTACCCCATAACTAATGGCATGACAGAGGACTCAGCTCTCTCTACTGACCTTTTTAATATTTATTTATTTCCCCTCTGTCACGCCCAATGGGATTGGTAGCCCCTGCCACAAGATTGATGCCAGCCGCCCTTTGCCCCTTTTTAAATAATTGCTGCCACCGGGTCGGGAGCGAGAGGACACTAAAGGCCTCCCCGCTAGACCGCCAGGGAAATTTTGGTGAGCCATGGGGGATTGGGAGGGTAGGCTAGGGTAGACGGGGGGGGGGTCATCAGAACACTTTAATAAATGGGAAAAGTTAGGGCAGGTTCAGAAATTGTATTTTTCTTAATAAGATTTTGCTTTTTTGTCCCCCCCCCCAAAAAAAAAACCAAAAAAAAAACCCGATAGAAAAAACATATGAAATTTGTGTTTTTTTCTATGAATTTTTTAGATCCACAAAATAACATTGGTATTTCCTATTTTGTTTCTAATGACTGCATACCCTTACTATCCAGTGTGCTTCCCTCTGTCTTTAAACATTAAAAGTTGACTATCACACACAACCATGTCTTCTTAATCATAAACAAGACTGAGGTCACTATCTTGGGTTGCTGTGCTAACTACAATATCCCTGACTCTTATTTTTGATAACCTGACACTTTTCATCTCAAACAAAGTCTGCAACCTAGGTGTACTACTTGATTATCAATTATCCATGAAATCCCAAATTTTCTCATACTGTGTTATGCTCCGGCTTGTGGACCCTTGGCCGACAAGAGGATGGTATACCTATCGGAAGGTCCGTAGGCTCTCTTGTCAGGTGGCGAGGCGGGACCAGCTGACCCTTGGCACTGGAGGCTGAGGCAAATACGGAGGCGACGAAGAGACAAGATGAGGCACTGAGTCTTCACCACTGGTGGTCTGCGGTCCCCCCAGGAGCAGCCCGTAGGGACCCGACCGCTGGGACTTAGGTGGACCTAGGGAGGTCAGAGCAACGGTGCAAAGGCCAACTGGAGCTTCGCCCTGGAAGCCCGCGGTCCCCCCAGGAGGAGCCCGTAGGGACCCGGGCCGCTGGGACTTAGGTGGGCCCTTGGAGACGGAGTCTTGGAGGAGTCCTAGGTCGATTGCCAAAGGGTCGTCGCTCACCAGTCCGAAGTCGTGCACCAGAGAATCGCCGCTTGCCAATCCGAAGTCAGGAACCAGAGAATCACCGTAAGCCAATCCGAAGTCAAGAACCAGGAACACCAAGACGTAACAGGAGCAAGAAGCAGGAACTCACCGAGGCAAGCAGACTCAAACAACACTCGCAAGAGACGTTGCCAAGTCGAGGAATGAGCAGTGAAAGCCTCCCTATATACTTCCTCTGCTCTGGATCATTGGAAGCAGGTGAGTCTAGTTAAAGGGACCAGATCCCTTTAAATGCAAATGAGTTGCCGGCGGCCATCTTGGATCTCATGGCGGCGGCCATCTTGGATCCTCCCGGCAGTGAAGACGCTGAGCCCCGGGGAGGCTAGGAGGGCTCCCGGCGAGTGGGTACCCCGCGGGCCCACTCCAGCCTGCAGGAATGACTGCCCTGGGTCCGGGCTTCCTTTGGGCTGTTTGCCGCGGCAGGTCACCGCCGCGGCCAGATAGGGGGGACGTGCCCGCGGTCGGCCGTGGGCGTGAAACACAACAGTACCCCCCTCTTTAGGGCGCCTCCCTGGAGGTCTGGGTTTGGACGGGTGGTCTCTGTGAAACTGGTCCAATAGGCTCCGGTCCAGAATGTTAGCCATGGGCTCCCAGTAGTTCTCTTCGGGACTGAAGCCCTCCCATGCCAGCAGGTATTCCCATTTCTTGTGATGTTTTCTCACATCTAGGACCTCCCGAACCTGGTAGGTGAGGTCGTCTTCAGAGGTGACAGGTTGGGGAGTAGGAGGCGTGCTGGAGGGCCATGACAACACCAGAGGCTTCAAGAGAGAGACATGGAAGGTATTATGTATCTTAAGAGACGGAGGGAGACGAAGCTGGTAAGAGACTGCACCCACCTGCCGGATGATGGGGAATGGCCCGATGAATCGCGGAGCCAGTCGTGAAGATGGCAGCTTCAAGCGGATAAATTGTGTACTTAGCCAAACCTTTTGGCCCGGGCGGAGAGGCGGGTACGGTCTTCTGCGCTGATCCGCGTACTTCTTAGCTGCCTGGCCGGCCTTGACCAGGGTGCGCTGCGTGGATATCCATAGCTGGTGCAGTTCTTCAGCCGAGAGCTGGGCTGCGGGAGATGGTACCGTAGTAGGGACAGGCATAGGCGGTCGTGGCTGTCTCCCATAAACAATCTGAAACGGGGAGGACCCCGTAGCCGCGGAGATGTGGGAATTCAGGGCGAATTCGGCCCATGGTAGCAGACTAGCCCAGTCATCCTGTTTTTCGTTCACATATAACCGAAGGAATTGCTTCAAGGTCTGGTTGGTTCTCTCTGCGAGACCGTTAGTTTGTGGATGGTAGCCGGATGTATAATCTAGCATGACGTCAAACTTCTGGCAGAGAGCCCTCCAGAAGTTGGCCGTAAATTGAGGCCCTCGATCAGACAAGATGCCTTCAGGTAGGCCGTGAAGCCTGAAGATATGCTGGACGAACAGCTGGGCCAGCTGGGGTGCTGATGGCAATCCTGGCAAGGGTACAAAGTGCGCCATCTTGCTAAAACGATTGACTACCACCCAAATTACCGTGTTGCCATTGGATAGTGGCAGGTCCACCACGAAGTCTGTCGCCACGTAGCTCCACGGTTCAGAAGGCGCGGGTAATGGTTGAAGTAAGCCTGGGGTGGACCCGAAGATTCTCTTGTGGCAGGCACAGGTCTGGCTGGACTCCACATAGGCCCGGACATCCTTATTTACCTTTGGCCACCAGTAATATCGGCGAAGAGTCTGCAATGTGCGGGATTGCCCTGGGTGGCCGGAGCAGCTGGAATCGTGAGCCCATGCCAGCACTTGTTTCCGTAAGCGTGGCGGAACCAGAGTTTTCCCAGGCGGAATGATTGAGGTAGCCGACAGGAGGATGCGGGATGGCTCAATAATGTACTGAGGTTCCTCAGAACCTTCTGTTGAATCAAATACTCGAGATACAGCATCAGCCTTGATGTTCTTCCCAGCCGGTCGGTACCGGAGAACGAAATTAAAACGGGTGAAGAACAGGGCCCACCGTGCTTGTCGAGGGTTGAGCCATTGCGCCCGGTGCAAGTATTCTAAGTTCTTATGGTCCGTGAAGACCGTAAACTGGTGCGGTGCCCCTTCCAGCCATGGGCGCCATTCTTCCAAGGCCACCTTGATGGCCAAGAGCTCCTTGTCGCCGATGGCATAATTCCACTTGGCAGGCGAGAACTGGCGGGAGAGGAAGGCACACGGATGTAGCTTATGGCCCTCGGAGGCCTGGTTCAGGACGGCCCCTACTCCCTCTGAGGATGCGTCCACCTCTATAAAGAAGGGTCGTTGAGGATCCGGGTGCTGAAGGCATGGTTAATGCGTGAATGCCTCCTTGAGACGACGAAAGGCGGCCTCTGCTGCTGGAGGCCATTTTTTGGGGTCTGCGCCTTTCCGGGTCAGAGCTGTCATCGGGGCAACAATTGACACGTAGTGAGGAATGAAAGAGCGGTAATAGTTGGCAAAGCCTAGAAATCTGTGGAGTGCCTTGAGCCCGGACGTCTGTGGCCATTCCCGAATGGCACTTAGCTTTAGTGGATCCATGCGGAATCCCTGACTGGAGACTATATATCCCAGGAAGGTAAGACTCCTGCTCAAACTGGCACTTTTTGAGCTTTGCATACAGCTTATGTTATCTGAGGCGTTGTAACACTTGAACAACGTGCCGCCGGTGAGCGGCCAAGGTATCGGAAAAAATCAGGATATCGTCCAAATAAACTACCACGCATTGGTACAGGAGGTCGCGGAGTATCTCGTTCATAGTATTCTGAAATACTGCGGGGGCATTACAGAGCCCGAACGGCATCACCAAGTACTCATAGTGGCCGTCACGGGTATTGAAGGCCGTCTTCCATTCGTCGCCTTCCCTAATACGAATAAGGTTGTAAGAATGTAAGTACCTTCATTAGTGGAGCTTTTTTGTCAGCATTACTTCTCCTACTGATCCATAACATATCTGACTTCTGCAGATTCACTTTTCATTTATGCCTTTGGAACCAACATGCAATAATATAATCCAGAAATCTATTAAAATTCTTCAGGTTGACTTGCTGCCTAGGATCAACAAAAGCAATTATTTCCAAATCAACACAAAAGTATCAACCAAAAAGCAAACCTTTGGGGAAGCCAAGATGGCAGCATAGCTTGACACATCTATCTGCTACTCTTACATTTCCTTGTTTACTTACCTTGTTTCTTCCTGATATTCCTCTGAAAAGGAAAAGAAGGGTGAGTGTGTTTCCCTCTGTCATCTCACTCCCTCCCGATCAGTGGACCATCACAGAATTTGAATTACCTGCTCCATGTTTCTGGGCTTCTAGCCCCATTGGCCTAGCAGAGGAGGGATCTGTGCTCTCACCGGGGGAAGTTACACTCAACCTGCCAGACTGCACAATGCAACCACCATTGGCTTTACATGAAGATGCCATGATAGCTCTGGTGCACAGTGCTGACTCTGTCTGAAGCGCTGGCATAGAGGGGAGCCACCAGCACTCTTCCTGCATCTGTGGCTGTATCCCCCTCTTTGTGGGTGAGTGGTATGGACGTGATTAGTTTAGGCATTCCTGCTCTGGACACTGTACCATTGGAAAATTCAATACCATTGCCAACTTAAGCTGAGGGTGAAACTTCTCCCCTGTGGGCTTTTATGATACTTCCTAAATCAGCCGTTGTGACCCTTGATGCCATATGGGTCTTGATGGTAAATTTATCCCAGTCATGATGGAACACTCAAGCAAGGTCAAGACTTTTCCCCAGAGGTTAGACCTTATATTTCAGGATCATCAGCACATTTTGACTGAACATGCTGGGTCACTTCAGTCTTTAGAGAAATCTTGCAAGAAGTTCAGGCTGTTAATGCTGCAATTATCCAGGAGCAAGGTTTCCTTAACAGGAGAATGGAAAATATTGAGAACAGTCTCAGACATTTAAATCTTAGATTAACCAATTTTCCCAAAGTAATGGGTGAACTACCTTGAATTACCCTAAAGAAATATATGGGGAAGTTTTTAAGTTTTCTGAAGATTGTATTCATCAATTTAACAGAACTTATTTCTTCCCCAATAAATCTCGGGCTGGCTCAATGGGTTTGCCTCACTCTTCTTTGGATATTGGGAATTTACCAGAATTTCTGTAGACATCAAGTATTGACATGATTGAGAGATCTACACTAATTGTTTTCTTTTTACATGAAATTAATGTGAGCCTTGTGATGAAACATTACTTTCATAATATTAAAGTTACTTTCCTGGGTACATTAGTTATAATCTATCCAGGTTTGGTTAAGGTTAACCAGGAAAGGAGAAAGGTCTTTTCTGGAAATCATGCATTTATATGATAAGATTCTGTTATAACTTCTTATTTTTCTTGCTCCCCCATACAATTTGTTTGGACTATTGATTTTGAAAAAGAAAATTATCTTTTGCTTCTTTTACTTCATGGCTGATTTTTCCTAATTCTCATGTGATTTTTGTACAAAGATTTCTTTGTAGTTACATTTATAAATTTAATAAATATAATTTTAAAAAATGCAAACCTTAAATGTAAGCAGATAATGGGGCCATATATAGATTTTTTTAAAAATGTGAGAAACAGAGAACCCTGTGGAACTCTACAGTGTAGGGATTTTACCTCTAACACATCTGCATTCCAATCAATCTGAAATGTTCAGTTCAACAGAAATGACCTAAACCATTCTAATGGTTTCCCAGACTTTGCAGGGCAATTGATGCCTCACTGTATACAAAGCAGCACTAATATCAGTTATATAAGAACATAAGAACATAATTGGAATTATGATGTCATCTTTAACCCCACCCCTTTAGTTCTGGCCTTAATTTAATTCCTAAGTACCTTTAACATAATCTCCATACTATGTCCTTTTCTGAAATAATCCTGTTTAGAGTGAAAAACATTCACATCCTCAAATTTAGATAACTGTGTGGCAATGACTTTTTCAATAACCTTCATAATAAACGGTAAATTTGAAGCCGGGTGATAATTTACTACATCAGTAGGATCAAGTGGAGATTTCTCTGAAAATTAATTCTAGCATGTTTCTGTTATATTATAATATAACTCTGCAACAGATTTACATTAACTATCCTAGCCAGGAAGCTGGATAAACAGTTTTGTTTTTTTACCAACAAAATACCTATAATATCTATATCCATGTATAATGCCATACATTCTAGCTCTATGGACTTACTATTCAGAGTTCTGACATTCACTTACAGACTTATTAGTTTCATTTTTTTATTTGTACGTTTATTTATTTTGTATTCACAACCTACTTATTAGCAAATGATACAGGCGATGTAGTTTCATTCACCTCTGTGTGCTCCTTGCCTACATCCATCTGGACTACTTCACTCTTAACCATAACCTCTACTAGGATAATCTAACTTCCCTGCTTTGCAAGTATTCTAGGAAGATAATCACTCAATAGCACAAAGTTCAGAGGGATCTAACAGCTTTCCCATCATGATCTAGTTTAAAAGCTGCTCTATCTCTTTTTAAATGTTAAATACCCAGCAGCCAGGTTCCACCTGTTTAAAATGGAGTCCATCCTATTAGATTGGAGTCCATCCTATTAGAATTGGCACCTCCCCCTTCCCTAGAATTTTCCATATTCTAACAAATCTAACGCTCTCTTCCCTATACCATGGTTTCACCCAAACATTGAGACTCTTGAGTTCAGTTTGTTTCTAGGGTCCTACACGTGGGACAGAGAAAATTTCTGAGAATACAATCCTGGAGGTTCTGGATATCAATTTTCTACCTTAGAGCCTAAATTTAGCCTCCAAAATCTCCTTCCTGCACCTTCCTATATCATTGGTAGCCAAATGTACCAAGAAAGCTGTCTCCTCCTCAGGACTCTCTAAAATCTTATCTAGGTGGTGAATATATGAGCTGTATGCATATACGTTTACCCAGATTGAGTGGAGGCATTCCTGGAGCTAGAGTTGGACTTGTGTGCATACTTGTGGATTTTAAATACTGTGGATCCATAAAGTCTAAAGGAGGTGAATGACAAGAAGAGGCATGGGGGTAGTTTGCGGGAATTATAGCTACTACCTTGAGATTAATACCCTTATTCAATAAACACACTCACTGTCAATGCAACTCCAGCATTGCTCTATGCTTCAAGGGCAAGAGGAAATGTGGAAAAAAAGGATTTGCATTCACAAAAAAACCAGGAAGTAGCTTGCTTGTTGCAGCGGTTACTACCCCAAACCAAATAAGTCTGATACTTCACCTACAGTGCATATCCAGCATAGCTCTCTGCTTCAACGGCAGGGGGGAAAGAGGAAAAGAGGATTTTTATTCATGCAACAACCAACAAGGAATGAATTACATAGTCTGGGTAAACAAATAATTATGGGAGTAGCTTGTTTGTTATGGCGGTTACTACCCTGAATCAATTAAGCCTGATACTTTACTGGGAAAACATATCCAGCGCAACACACTGCTTCAACAGCAGGGGGAATAAAGAAAAGAGGAATTATATTCAGACAACAACTAAAAAGGACTGAATGACACAGGCTGGGTAAACAAACAAGCATGGGAGTAACTTGCTTATTGCAGCAGCTGCTACCTCTGAACAATTGAGCTGGATGCTTCGCTTGGATGCAGCTCCAGCACTGCTCTCTACATCGATGGTGGGGTGGAGGGAAACTGGAACCAGGGGGTTGCTGATGGGGGCCAAGAGTAACAGATAATTATGAGGAAAATAAAAGTGTGAAAGCTTGCTGGGCAGACTGGATGGGCCGTTTGGTCTTCTTCTGCTGTCATTTCTATGTTTTTATGTTTCTATGGATGGTAAATTACAAACAGGCACGTGGGTGCACATGTACACATGTACATCAGAGTGTACCAGAAATGTGGCCATTTTATAACATGCACATGTATGTGTGTGCCTAATTTTGTAAGTAGGTGTGCACAGCCTCAAAGTCAGGGTTGAGCTATGCAAGTGAGAGAATTTCATAACAGGCGCATGTCCACGTAATGACCACTTTTACCAATTCATCCACCAGTTTGTCCAATCTAGAGCTAGGTCCTCCAAACCACTCGTTCTTAAGCCTGAACTCTTCCAATCAGGGATGCCTGTAATTTTTTTAACTCACTTCTCCTCCATAACAGAAGTAAGCCCAGGCGCAAAGGTATTTACACACACGTCTCTTTACCCCACACAGGAACACCCACACCATGCCCAGACCATGCCCCTTTTTCATTCAAAGTGAAATATTCATGTATCAGGAAATGTACGTGCATGTAGGTGGCTTTTAAAATTGGGTGGACATGAACATCTCCAAAATGTTGGTGTGTGCTCGACTTTTAAAATGCACCTCTATGTGTATAAATTTTCTTGAAAAATATCTGCATAAAAATTGGCAAGTGCAATTGTAGTTTTGGTGGGGTAATTTTCAAAGCAAATATACGTGCATAATTCACTTTGAAATGTGGTGTAATTCATTCACACATTTACCAACTTTCTTAGGCATATTGTGACCATATTAGCCTCCAAATGTAAATTTTAAACTTCTCTCCTATTCTCTATTTCAGTAATTACTTTTTTATTCTTACCATTACCTTCAGTCATGGACCTTTCTAATTATGAGGGGTATATGTATTAGAGATGTGCTTCGGGTTAGAATTTCATGTCGGGCTTCGTTTTGGGGCCCCCCTGTGGGAATTTCATTTTTCCTGTGGTTCGGTTTTTTTTTTTCAAGGGCCCCGATTTTCGGGTTAGTGCGCACTATCAGGGAGTTAGTGTGCCCTAACGGGAGTTAGCACACATTAACTCCCGTTAGTGAGCATTAACCCGAAAATGAATTTTTTTTGGTTCTCCTGAACCATTTCGAATTAGGCAATTTCATTGAAATTGCCTAATTCGGGAAAAACAATTGCATATCCGTAGTATGTATTTTTGATGTATCCTATATGTGAATAATAGTGATGTATACTATATGTATCCTATAAGTATCCTATATGTGAATATATAGACATCGGAATGGAGATGGGGGAAATGAAATAAATAGAATTCACAATTCAAAATGACTGTCTAATATGTTTTTTCATTTCTGTGTTTTTCAGGAAAATGTTGAAGCAGGTATCACCTCATTACTTATCCAGGGTAAACTATGAATCACCCTCCCCCAAACATATGATGGAAAGATCAGCTACAACCCCAGAAAGTACTAGCATGGCTGCAGTGACTGCACTGGGCTTCCAAGAAGGTGCTGGGGTAACCTGCATAGAGCATTGGTTGCAACAGTAAATGGTAGTGGCATGACTGCATCAGGCTTCTAAGGAGGTACTTGGGAAGATTGTATCAGCATAGGGATGTGTGTGTAAAAACTGTTTGGTTTGGTTAATTATGGCCTGTTTGGTTTCCAATTTTCCATTCATTTCAAATGAATGAAGATCCCTAAAGAATATATGGATCCTAGCTTTGACTAGATATTCCAGCAACATGCTGGTCCTACTTTCACAACTGTGATTTTCTAATATGAGGAAAATTAGAAAGCGCTCAATGGGAAAACCATCTTTGGGAGATACATAACTTCCAAGAGTTAGCTCATCAACATGAGAAAGATCGGATACACTTGACAGACAAACTAAATTATCCTGCTTCTCTCAAATCATCCAAAATTGATCATTTTATTTTATCTGTAATCTAGATGAGCTCTTCAAATAGGGGTGAATTTTCAAACCTGCGCGCGGGCATACATGTGCGCGCGCTACCCGGTATGCACACATGGACACCCAATTTTATAACATGCGTGCGCAGGTGCACGCATGTTATAAAATCAGGGGTCAGCGCACGCAAGGGGGTGCACACTAGTGTACCTTGCGCACGCCAACGCTCGCAGGCTTCGCCCCCGTTCCCCTAACCTAACCTTCCCACTCCTTCCCCTAACCTTTCCCCCCCCCAGCCCTACTCTAACCCCCCACCAAAATTCTTGTTATACCTTTTGCGCTTTCCGGCAGCCTGCCGGCACATGATCCTCTGACACAGCGGCAAAAGGCCGCTGTGCCGGAGGTCTCTGGCCCCACCCAGCCCCCGGACCGCCCCTTTAGTAAAGCTCCGGGACTTAGATCCGTCCCGCAGCTTTAAGCGCTTCACCGGGCCATTATAAAATAGGCGCGTAGGCCTTTGAAAATCCGGCCCATAGTTTAAAATGCAGAGTGGAAGACATTGATAGAATTTATATGGGTCTTCTGTTTCTTATCCTGTGTGTCTTCAACATTTTTTTTTCAGGCTGTGCAAAACATTTGCATTTGCAGTAGTTTCAGTTGTTTGTATTGTTTACTCTTATTTGCCCTCCAGTGATTAAAACGATTTGGGATTAATTAAGCCTGATCTGAGAAAGAGGGGCTTGCTGCAGTACTTTCATAATCAGAGAAAAACAAAAGCCATAGCAGGAACAAGAGAATCAGACTGAATTCAATCACAACAAACTCCTCCATGGGTAATTAACTTTATTGACATGCTGCAGAAGGTTGGCAGTGCCAAATGTTGCTAGCATGAACCTCTGCTGCAAATTCTATCATACAGAGCAGAGGTTCTTAGGGTCAGCACTGACAAATTTCCTGTAATCAGAGGAAAATATTTGTTTCTCTATGGTTTTTGCAACTCAAAGGCTTTGGAGCAGAACTCTTCTCCCTCAATGCGTGACCTGACATCCCTGCCAGTTGTATTTGTTGTTTGAATATTATTATGGCTCTCTGCATCAGGAAAACCGAATTTCCCCAAGATGAGCAGCCAAATTCATTAATTCTTTTTTTTCCCTTTCTGTGCCCTAAAATGTTTTAAACTTAACTTTTAACTGCTACAGGATATTGTTTATCTTTGGCCTCAACAAGCTCTAATTAATTATATCAATGCTGTCAGAGGTCTGGATTTTGACTCTGGACTTTTCTGAGAAACGACTGCATACAGGAGACATTCTGCTTTGTGAGACATATGCTACCTTAGGAGTGATGCCTTGAGAGCATCTCCTTTTAAAGTCAGTGCTAGGGTGGCTGTCTTTCCTGCAGATGTTCATGAGTTTGGTTTTCTTGATTGGTGAGACAAAAGATATTGCTCAGAGTTCTTAGTTGAGGTTGCCATTTTTGTGATGGGGATAATGATGCTAGGTTAAGGAATGAGTTGTCCAATGAGGAATCAGCTCCTATAATGATATGAAAGTAGTAATACAACAAAACTATGGATACCTCTGGTCCAGATGCACTTTTTTCTTCCCCATGGAGACTTACATTTTTGTTGTTTTTATTGAACTGATGTAACCATGATACACTTGGTTATGAATTTGCTGTTGCTGCTACCCACAGCAGGACAACTTTTATAAGAATCAGTATTTTCCTTGTGTCAGGTGACCCTTTATATTCTTTCCCCAACTCATCTCTCCATAATAGAATAGATATGCACTGGTCCCACCTACATGGTATATTTTGGGTTATTAGTGCACTGACTCTATCCTATTGCTGCTAGTCATACAATGACAGCAAAACCACTTTCTAAATTATTCATAAATTATACTAAAAACATTATATGTATCTAAATACATATAATGTTTTTCCAGGTGACTCAATATTCACCAAACCTGATTTTCTCATGCCTACCTCGTTAATTCCCTTCACCAGACAACGAGAATGGGAATGTTTAATGAGGATTTAGTGTTGATTTAATGCTTCCCTTGGAACTATTTTCTGCTAAGATGTCAGCACAAGCAGGGATATTCCTGAAAAATAAAAAATCATTAAAAGTCTGTCAAAGCATGAAACAGAACTTCAGGAGGCATTGAAGACAGCAGAAATGCTGTGAAGTTTTCTCACTACAGACTCTGCTAAAAAAGAAAACCTCTAAAAAGTTAAAAACACATACAGGGCATATTCTGTGCAGGCATATACTGAGTGAATGAGATCAAGATAATGTGTTTTTTTTAAAATAAGAAATGTCCCTTTAAGTTCTTGACCTAAAAGTATGGAGTAGGAAGGGAAGTTAGGTAAATTAAATCCAAAGCTGAAGACATGGGAAAACATTCAGCTACTGAGGAAGTGGAACAAATGTGCGAACTGAGTGAGGTAGGTTATTGCTGGCACAACACAACAGTGAAAAGAAACTCTCAGACAGAAGAGAGAATTTAGATTTCTCAAAGGAAAGTTACATTTGATCCCGTTTTCCAAAAGCCTTATTGAGCTTAAGTGTCCCTTAAGCGGAGTTTTATTTGGAAACTCTGGAGAAGACAATTGTCATAGTAGAGCCATTAAATCTCGCCAAGAGGGTGCTAAAGAGGGTATCTATGAGCCTTACTTAAGAGAACCTTGGGATATTAAAACTTGTGGAGCTACTTTGAGTTTTGAAATAAGTGTTGCATGAATAAATCTTTTAAGGGCCAGCACTAGTTCTATACTCTGTATTACAAAACAAGTTAGTCTCACCTAAGAGGGCACCAACATTAAAAGAGTAAAAAAGAAACAATTTCTTAAAGAGATCCTGAATACTCTTAAGCCACCAAAGGTGCAATGAGAGAACCAAAGGCCCCTGCAAGTTTTTTTCCAAGGTGGGAATGTTTTTTTAAAATGTTCCAGCACCAGAACCAAAGTAGGATTACATCATGAAGTAAATAAATGGTTGCACACAAGGATTTGTAAAATCAGGATAGGGAATTTAAAGGCTGACTTTCTCAAGGAAACCTTAACTTTCCTACAGAACAACTGAGTATCAAGATTTATATTGCTGCTTTCCCAAAACTGTATTAAAGGAGGAGAAAGTGTTTAAAGAAAATACACACATCAGTTTGAAGATACAGCACCTAAGAGACTGAAACATTGCATAGAGAATAAAAACTATGGGGCAGATTTTCAAAGAGGTACGCGCATAACCCCCGAAAAGCTGCCCCTTCCACCCACTGCACGCGCCGAGCCTATGTTGCATAGGCTTGGCATCATGAGTAAGCCCCGGGATGCGCGCAAGTCCTGGGGCTTTCCTGGGGGGGGGGGGGGTGTTGGGGGCTTGTCGGGGGCGTGTCACGGCCAGCGTATATCGGGGGTGTTCCGAGAGGCATGGCCGCAGCCTCCGGACCAGCCCCCGGACCAGAACATGGCACGCCTGCAGCTGGCCTGCAGACGTAACTTTTGAAATAAAGGTAGGGGGGGAATTAGTTAGGGCCAGGGGCGGGTTAGTTAGGGGAAGGAAAGGGAAGGTGGGGGCGCCGGAAAGAAAGTTCCCTCCGAGGCAGGTTGCATGGCTCGGCACGTGCAGGCTGCCGATTTTGTGCAGCCTTGCGCGCGCTGACCCCGGATTTTAAAAGATACATGTGGCTACGTGCGCATCTATTAAAATACGGCGAACTCTTGTTTGTGCCGGGTGCACGAACAAAAGTACGCGCTCGCGTACTTTTTAAAAATCTGCCCAATGTGTGTACAGCAAGTCTATGCTTGTCATGATGGCTGGAGTCAAGAACACCCCCCTCAGGTGCAGGCAGGACCACAGGCTGGACTTTGTTTTTATTTATTTATTTATTTATTTATTTATAGTTTTTTTTTATATACCGCGGCACGTGTGGCACATCACCTCGGTTTACAGATAACAATAACTCAACAGGAGGCTTTACAATTCAACAAATTATCTGAAAGAATAAGCAAACAGTATAACCATTAACTAGGAGAATAAATAAAGGTTCATCTTCTGCATAGACAGCTTCCTCCCCCACACGTTGAGACCTTGGGTTGTGGGGGCCTATAGGGCTTGGCTTCTTCAGCAGAACATTATGGTTGAAGGTAAGTTAGGCTGGGTGATTCAGGACAGACTGGGTGAGACTGAACAAGGCAGGGCAGGCACAGGCAGGAACTGAGGTCAAGCACAGGCTGGACATTGGGGCAGAGACAGGCTGGAGGCTGAAGACTAGATACTGGAGCAGGCTGGATGAGGCTGTACAGGATGGATAGACACAGGCTGGAACTGAGGGCTGGATACTGGGCACGGGCTAGGACTGGGTGCAGACCCAGTCTGGGTAGGATACTGAACAGAGACTACAACTGGATACAGATACATGCTGGGGACTGAAAGCAGGCTCAGGCTGGGGACTGGATACAGACTAAGGCTAGGGACTGGAACTGGATACAGACTTGGGCTGGGCAGGAGAATGAGGAGGGGCTGGGACTAGATACAGATGGGGTGAAACAAAGCAATGGCAAGGAATGGATACTATGAACTGGGCTGGCCAGAGCAGGATAGACCATACAGTAAAGAATAGGACCAGACAAGGAATAGAAAAGGACAACACCGAACACTGAGGCCCAAAGACAGCAATGCAGAAGGCCCATAGGCTGCTAGGCATAAGGTCTAAAGGTCACTAGGCACTGGCAGGGAGAGGCCTGTACAGGCTGCAGAGCAAGACACAAGGTGATAGGAGGCTCAGAGGCAACATGGCAAGGAAAGGCCTGAGTAGGCCACAAGACAAGGAACAAGGCACAAGCAGGCCTGGATGCCACAAGGCAAGGAATAAGATAAGCGTGGGAAGATCAGAAAGCCAAGGGTGACTCAAGAAAGAGGCATCGATGGACTGGACAACCTGGCTTAAGAAGTGCAGGAATTGCAGAGTCAGGTGGTCAGTGAGGAGGCAGCTCAGATAGGTGGGAACAGAGCTCACTGGAAGCCTCTGCTGGTGAAGAGGCATCATTGCAGGTAGAAACAGGGCATGGTGAGGCTGCATGGCAGGCAAAACTATAGCATTAACTTCCCGTTCAAGAACCCCTCCTCCTGGATCCCATTTAACTTGGTGGTTGTGGTTAGAAATTTGGATGTTCAAAGTGGAAGCAGAGGTTTTACATGTCTGGTCTGCAGGTGTTGGGACAGGGTCTTTTTGCCACTGGGGTACAGTGGCTGATTTTCTTGAAGACTGGACAACACCATTTTGAAAAATGACACGGGCAGCCCATTACCTCTACCATGTGGCTGGGGCTGCCCAATGGCACTGGTAGCCCCTGGCACATGGTATGGGCAAAGGGCAGCCAGCACCATTTTGATTAATGGCAGTTGCCGGCTGGGAGTAGGAGGTTTGCTCCCGGGCTCGCCGCTAGACCACCAGGGACTTTTGGTGAGTCTTGGGGGGTTGGAAATGTGGGGTGGGGGCCTGCATGTGAGAAGCTTCATATTTTAATAAATGGGAAGGTTTGGGAGGGTTCTGGGATTTTTTAAACTTTTTTTTTGGCACCCCCACCAAAAAAAAAAAATAATAATAGGAATAATAGGAATAATAGGGAATTCAACATGAAATTTCATGTTTTTTTCTATCATGTTTTTTTTAAATTCATGAAATGCAACAAATGCTCATGCCTAGTTGCAAGTATTATGTTTTATTATCTTTTCTCCATCCTTGGAGTATATTAATTGATTCATTTGTTTCTCTTCACATCCCTAGCAGTTGGATAACTTTTAAACCTAACCTATCATGCTTGAATATAGTCAGTTAGATTTGAAAGTTATCTGAGTATATATATATATATATATATATCCAGATAACTTTTAACTTAACTGATTATATTAAAACATAGGTGGTTAAGTGACAGCAAATAAAGAAAAGACACAAAGAAAAAGGTTTAGGGGCCTGCATGCCCAATCTCCCTTCCACCCCTCTAAAATCCTCTAATTTATTTAGGCATTATGTCCAAAACACCTCATCCCCAAAAACTTTACAAATGTACAGGCTGATGCAATGCTGTGTGCTGTGGCTAGTGCATAGCTTAACACATGATTGGATGCGCATTTTGAACCGGTGTCCATAACCCCCAATGTAATATGGCGATTAGAAGGGATGTGCATTCGTTTAGAACGAAATTGCCGAATTCATCGGGATTTGGGAGATCTGAATCCCAAAACAGATTTTTCCCAAAATTCGGGAAAAATTTGTTTTCAGGTTAGCTCAGGGGGGAGAGGCACATTTACATAAAAAAACCCCAAACCCAATCGAACCCTTCAAATTTACTTAATTACAACAACCCCCCACCATCCCGATCCCCCCCACCCCAAGACTTACTGAAAGCCCTGGTAGTCCAGCGGGGGTCCCGGGATCGATCTTCTGCTCTCGGGCCATCGGGCCTGCCAGGAATCAAAATGGCATCGGTGGCCCTTTGCCCTTACCATGTGACAGGGGCTACTGGTGCCATTGATCGGCCCTTGTCACATGGTAGGAACAATGGACGGCCGGCTCCATCTTAGAAAATGGCACGGGCCATCCATTGCTCCTTCCATGAGACAGCCGACGGCCCAAGAGGGAGAGATCGCTCCTGGGACCCCACTGGACCACCAAGGCTTTTAGTAAGTCTTGGGGGGGGGGGGATCAGGATGGTGTGGGGGGTTGTATTTAAGTAAATTTGAAGGGTTGGGGTGGGATTTTTTTTTTTTGGTCCGTTTCCAAAAACAAAACGAAAAAAGTTTCCGGGTTTGGGGAGTGGACCGAAATGGTCCACCTCGAACCCAAAAACAAAAACGAACCGAAGAAAAAAAAATTGTGCACATCTCTAGCGATTAGTGCGTCCAAAACACTTGTCCAAACAACTGCATAACTAATAGCGTTCATAAGAACATAAGAACATGCCATACAGGGTGAGACCAAGGGTCCATCAAACCCAGCATCCTGTTTCCAACAGTGGCCAATCCAGGCCATAAGAATTCATCATATGTAAATTCCATGTAGATGAGGCTATTAGCTAATATCTGCTATTCAAAAAATTTCCCGTGTAGCCAATGCGCCCATTGCAATGCAGCAACATTTACGCCAGCCTGGGGCTGCCATAACGGTATGCCGCACTCAAGGGCTCATTGATAAAAACAAAAAATCCTGCTTTCTGTGATTCTTCCTCTTAGTATTCTCATGATAGTAAGTAGGAGGAACCACAGAAAGCAGATTCAGGTAAAATAAAAAAAGTCTTGGGAAAAAATAAAATAATTCTGGGGGCCCAATATACACATGAAAGATAACTGGTCAAGGCCGTGTATCTTTTGTGTATATATTGTGCCGGTAGTGGGAGAAAACGGATGCTCGAATTGAGCATCCGTTTTCCCAACCTGCACTGACAGCTACCTCTACTGTGAGCCCCATGCAGAGGAGGCACTAGGGATGCACAAATTTCCCTAGGCCTCCTTTGTAGCATGACCCCTAATTTAAATATTGCATGGCATGCCCAGAAGAGGTGGCTGGGCACGTGTTAGGAAAGCGGGTGCTCAAGATTAAGCACCTGTTTTCTACGCACAAATATTGCATTGGCCTGATTGTGAGCCTATTGGTCCAAGGAGCCTCTCCAACTCCCCTCTCCAAATTCAACAAATAAATGTTACCAATGGGCTCGCTCCTCATGCCTACCCTCTCACCGGCCAGCCAAACAGGAATCCTCCTGTCCCAAAACCCCCATGCCACCAGGAGCACATTAGGTTCATAATGCGCCTGGTGGCATCCAGCGTTATTTTAAATGCAATGCTGGTAGAATGTATTATTTTCAACAATGCTGGTGCCTATCTGAATTGCTGTCAAAGCAACCCTGGATGCCTTTGGAAGCACTAGGATCCTACTGTGCACCTGGTGGCCTGGGGGTTTTGAGCGTGCTGGGTGAGGCAATAGGACCCTGTTTGGCTTGATGATAAGAGAGTGGGCAAGAGGAGGGGGGCCCATTAGCAACATTTATTTGCCTAGTGGCATAGAGGTTATGGGGAGTGCCAGATATACTTATCCCTCACCCCTGGAATGCCTCTTTTTAACCAAATAAGTTTGTCTGAAAAGCAGTAAATATATTAAACAAATAAACAAATCACAGATTTATCCAAACTTAAAATCCTTTTGAATATTGATCTCATTGTTTAAAAAAAAAAATCTAGTTAAGTTGGGCTCCCTCCAATGATGTTTGAGAAAATAGTTGTATTAATCATAAATCGCAATAACATTAAAGTTAAATGATTTTGTGAGGTCTCTGACATTTTTAAGTACTACTTTTAAGTAACTTTTAAAGTTTTAAAAATGAATTTTTAATCTTTGAAAGCTTTATTAAAATATATGTTGGCACACATAAAATGATTGACTGAACTAAATTTAATTCTTTGGTGTGAATCAAATAACCATCAACCTCTTATTGGCTTGTTAATTCACAGACTTTCACATCAAGCTCATGTCTGTGGTGACTAAAAGTCAATGCCACTTGACAGTCATTCTAAAGGGAAATTAATTGTTTGTTTCAATCCAATATAAGTGAGCGAGTATCAATACTACATAAACTGGCCTTCACAAATTGTACCATAGAAGTTAAAATCATGGAAAATGTGCTTCCTGTTTAGCCTACTTTTGAAGAAAAAGGTTTATGAGATTGCTGGGTCTGTGTCCCTAATAAATTTTTGTTTTGTGTCTTAGCCACTCCAAAATTTTCAGGTCATTTTAATGGGCACATGAGAACTCAGAGAGGATATTTTTAAATCCAGATTCATGCATATCTGTGAACTGCAGACAAGAATAAAGCATGTATCCTGGTGTTAATGTTTGCCCGGCCATGGGGTGAGCCTGCGAGCAGCCAAACTCATCTCTGAGTACCGGCACTCTTCATGGCTCTGACACCATCATTCTCTCGCCACCAGCATTCCCCCTAGTGCAAGAGCCATGGCGGGAAGCTCAGAAACTGGCGTGCCTCTCTGACATCATGCGACTGGGTATTTAAACACAGCAACAAATCTAATAACCTGCCTCAGCAATGGCTCTCCTGCTTAGTGTATTGTGTGTTACTCCTTCATTCCTGTTCCATCAATCCTGTTCCAGCCTGCTTCATCCAGCTTTGCTTGCCTAGCCTGTCTCATCCAGCCTTGCCTTGCCCAGCCCACTCATCCAGTGTCTCCTTGCCTGCTCTTGTCTACTCCTCAGCCCAATCTCCTGGTACTGACCTCTTGCTTCGGACTTGGATGTGACCTTGCTTGCATGCCTCCTGGACCTGACTACAGCCTTGGACCTGACCATGCTTGTTTTCAGCTGCCGTGACCCTTGGCCTTTTCCCAGTATCGCCTGTCTGCTGCCTGTCCTCGGGATGTTTTTGGACTCTCGCTGACTATATCACCCAAAGGGACCCACCTAAGTTCTGCTGGCCACCAGAACAAAAGGGCTCAACCCTTGGGGGAGATGGCTAGTATAGTTGAATCTCCAGCCTGTCTTTCTCCTGGGTCGATGGCAAACTATATTCAGGGTATGGCTACTCATCCAGCTCCCACTGTACCAACTCCAACACATCCTGTACGGTCTGCTATTCCCATTCCTCATCTACCTACACCTCCAAGGTATGATGGGGATCTCACAAAGTGTAGGGAGTTCCTGATCCAATGCCTTTTGCAGTTTGAGCTGCACGTAGCTTTCTTTCCATCTGACAGAGCCAAGGACAGATACATCCTGTCCTTGTTGGGGGATTCCACCCTTGCCTGGGCTTCACCCCTTTGGGAGAGAGACAATCCACTCTGAAGAGATCTGGGCAACTTCTTGTGGGAGTTCCGTATGATATTTGATGAACCCAGTCGTTCATCTTCCATGGTGACGGAACTCCTCCAGATCAAACAAGGCTCCCTGTCTGTTGGAGAATATGCCATTCATTTCCACATGCTGATATCAGAGCTCCAATGGAACAACAATAGCTTAACTCTCATCTTCAGGCAAGGGCTGTCTGAACGTACCAAAGACGAGCTGGCTGGCCAAGATTTGCCCACTAACTTGGAGGGACTAATCAGTCTGGCAATTCACCTAGACCTTAGATTCCAGGACTGGCCTTGTGAGAGAGGCTTGCTCATAATTCCATTCATATTACCCCCAACTTTCAATGCCCAGTAGGTGCCAGATCCCCACCAGTATCTGAACACTTGCAGGAAGAAACCATGTAGGTGTATTGCTTCACGCTGTCTCCAAAAGAGAGACAGAGGTGCAGATGCCTCAACCTGTGTCTGTACTGTGCTACCCCTGGTCACTTTGCAACCTAGGACTGGTGGGAGAGGCTACCCTAGGTCAACCATGATCTTCTCCTCAAATCTTGGTACTGATAAACCTTTCCTTTGTGAAAACCCAGTTGATGCTCAAGCCTTCCTCGACACCAGTGCTGGTGGCAACTTCACCCACAAAACTTTGGTGCATCAGTAGGGACTCCCTACCACCCTAATGAAGACAGCCCTCATGATTCCTTTGTTCATGGGGATCCCTTTCCTGGGTGTGTCACTGTGGCACCATGTCACTCTCTATGCAGACTGGTTTCCTCCACAGAGAACAGATCAGCCTGTACATACTCCTGAAGGCTGTCAATACAGTTATCCTAGGCCTACCCTGGCTCTTGCAGCATCAATATAGATCAAAAAATCCCACAACAAATGGTTCCCAAATTAAATGCAACCACCAAACGAGGCATTGAAAAAGCCGATCAAGAGAAAATAATAATTATTAAAGAATGATTTTAGTTATAAGGTAGGGTATCAGCAAGCCAGGTGTGACTAAGACCTCCCCAGATATGGAGGTTACTCAGACAACTTGATCATCCATCTGTGGCTCATGCAAGGTGCCATACAAATCACAGTCACAATATTTTTTTAAGCATAATTTTAAAAAAAATGCAATTCAAAAAGCCTAAAGGCACAAGTAAGAGAAGAACACAATGACATAAGAAAATGAAACACTGATGTCAGCTGGCATTTCGGAACTCCTGCATTAGGGGGATTAATCTTAGAGAGGATGTCATATGGAACAATCACTTCAGCTGGATCAGCTGATCTCCACTGATCTGAGAAGGTGTCATCAAACCAGCATCAATTGGGGAACTTTACAGATTACCTGATGGAGTCCTCTGTGACATGAATAATGCCTTTCTAAGGTCTTGCTGCTTCTTCCCCTTGCCGGAGCAATAACCCCGGACCTTCCTGGCCTTCCACCTCAGTATGCAACCTATGCAAATGTCTTCAGCAAACAGCAGGTGGGAATCCTTCCACCACATTGCTTCTATGACTACCTGATTGATTTACTTCCAGGGAAGGTACCTCCCAGGGTAAAATCTACCTTCTCTCCATGCCCAAAATAGACGCAATGTCCAAGTACATCAAGGATAATCTAGAAAGAGGATTCATTCATCTATTTTCTTCTCCTGCTGGGGCCAGTTTCATTTTTGTCAGTAAAAAAAGATGGCGTGCTCTTCCTTTGCATTAATTATTGAGGGCTCAATTCAATTACAAGAAGAACTGGTACCTTTTTCCACTCATCATGGAACTCTTCAGTTGCTTCAGAGGAGCACAGATATTTTAAAAACTTGAATTATATGGGGCATAAAACCTAATTTGAATCAGAGAGGGTGACTAATAGAAGACAGCTTTTAATACCAGGAATGGGCACTACAAGTTTCTGGTGATGCCCTTTGGTTTGTGCAAGGTCCTTGTTGGTTTTTGTTTATGGTCAATGAAATTTTCTGTGACCTTTACTTTCACATGGTGGTCCATCTGGACGATATTCTTGTTTTTTTCAAAATCTGTGAAGGTGTATTCAGATAATATGAGGCAAGTACTCCAGAGACTCCGTGAACACCATCTTTATGCAAAATTAGAAAAATGCACCTTCAAGCAGGAGGAGCTCCCATTTATTGGCTATATCATTTCCAAACAAGCCTTCGGATGGACCCTGAGAAGTTGAAAGCCATCCTAGAGTAGCCTCAGCCCATAGGTCTCAAGGCTCTGCAACACTTCTTTGGGTTTGTGAACTGTTATAAAAAATTCATTCATGGTTACTCTGCCTTGGCCGCCCCACTTACAGCCCTTAAGAAAAAGGGCTTGAACACCAAAAATTAGACTAACATCACTATCCAGACATTTAACCAGCTCAAGGAAGAGTTCATGTTTGACTGTGCCTGCACCACCCAGACCCTTCAAAGGCATTCATGCTGTAGATAGATGCTTCTACCCTTAAGGTAGGGGCTATCCTCACAGAGCATGACAATCATCATACTCTTGTAACCTGTTCCTATTTCTCTAATAAGTTTACTCTAGCAAGAGAAACTACATAATTGGGGATTATGAACCACTAGCTATGAAAAAAGCCCTAGAGGAATGGCAACATCTGTTAAAAGGGGCCAGACCTCCAGAGGGTAGATATTCAATGGCCAGGTAGATGGATAACTCAAACGTTATCTATCTAAATGGCAAATATGGCAGACTCAGCCACTTAGCTGTCCAAATTATAGCTGGATAGCTACTTATCTGGCTGTAATTTAACTGAATAATAAAAGGGTATTTCAGGGGAATTCTAAGGAGGGGTTAAGATATGAAGCTAACCTAGTCAAATATTGGGTATATCTGGCTAGGTTAGCCAGATAACTTTAGACCTGCTTTAGACCTTGTGTTGCAGGATAACTTTCTACTTAACAGTATATCTTCAAAGATATCCAGTTAAGTAGCTTGTCAGTGTCATCCAAAAAAGGAAAATTTCAAAAGGCCCATGGCCTGATTGTGAACCTCCCCTCCCTAATACATAAATGGCCAGCAGCCCCAGAACAAGAACGATCCCTTCACCCCCTCCGCAATTTTTCCTGTTTTCATTAAAAAATTGCCATTGGTATGTGCTAGTCCCACACTGGATGACAGTAGTTCCTCAATGCTTATGGCAGAAATTCCTTCAGTGGGCCCATGAATATCATTTGGTGGGGCACCCAAGCATTACCATAACCCTGGAATTAAACTTCTGACACTATTGGTGACCTCAGATAAAGGTCAATGTAAAGCAGTGTGGAATTCTGCTCCACTTGTGCCATGAATAAAGGTCCTCGAGCCTGACCATGGGCTGTTACAGCCATTGCCACCCCCTAAGGAACCCTGGACCCATTTGGCCACTGACTTTGTCGCCAACCTTTCCCTCTCAAGTGCCAGCACCACCATATGGGTAGTGGTGAATCATTTTTTGAAGATGGCTATTTTCACACCTCTCCCTGTCTTCCTTTAGCATCTGAGCTGGCTAATCTATTTTTCAACCAATCTTTCATTTATATAGGCTCCTATTCCATATCTTTTGGACCAAAGGGTACTAGGGGTGTGCATTCGTTTTGAACGCATATGAAAAATGCAACTTATATTTTTAAGAGAGAAAAAAAAGGTTTGAGGAGAAACGCATCGCGAGTTCCAACGTATTCAACAGAAATATGTTGAATACGTTGGAACTCGCGATGCGTTTCTCCTCAAACCTTTTTTTTCTCTCTTAAAAATATAAGTTGCATTTTTCATATGCGTTCAAAACGAATGCACACCCCTAGTACCCTTTGGTCCAAAAGATATGGAATGGGAGCCTATATAAATGAAAGATTGGTTGAAAAATAGATTAGCCAGCTCAGATGCTAAAGGAAGACAGGGAGAGGTGTGAAAATAGCCATCTTCAAAAAATGATTCACCACTACCCATATGGTGGTGCTGGCACTTGAGAGGGAAAGGTTGGCGACAAAGTCAGTGGCCAATTTCTGTTGAATATGTTGAACCTAAATAAACACTTAAACCCCCCACCCTCCTGACCCCCCCAAGACTTACCAAATCTCCCTGGTGGTCCAGCGGGGAGTCAGGAAGCCATCCCTGCACTCCTTTGCAATTTCCTCATGGCGCCGATAGCCTGTGTCACAGGGGCTGCCCGTGCCATTGGTCAGCCCCTGTCACATGGTCACCGGCGCCATCTTGTGCTCCTACCACGTGACAGGTAGGTCATGTGGCAGGAGGTCGCTCCGGGACCCCCGCTGGACCCAACTGGAACTTTTGGCCAGCTTGGGGGGGCCTCCTGACCCCCCCCAAGCTGGCCAAAAGTTGGGTCCCGGACCCCTGTTGGGTCCAACAGGGGTCCGGGAGCGGAGGAGCACGTGATGCCGGAGCGGAGTGATGCCGGCGTCACGTGCTCCTCCGCGCCTCCGCTCCCGGACTCCCGTTGGACCCAACCGGAACTTTTGGCTGGCTTGGGAGGGTGAGGAGGCCCCCACAAGCTGGCCAAATGTTCCGGTTGGGTCCAGCGGGGGTCCCGGAGCGACCTCCTTCCACATGACCTACCTGTCACGTTGTAGGAGCACAAGATGGTGCCGGTGACCATGTGACAGAGGCTGACCAATGGCACGGGCAGCCCCTGTGACACAGGCTATCGGCGCTGTGAGGAAATCGCAAAGGAGTGCAGGGCTGGCTTCCTGACTCCCCGCTGGACTACCAGGTAGTTTTGGTAAGTCTTGGGGGGGGATTAAGGAGGGTGGGGGGGTTACATTTTTATTTAGGGAACCGGGACATGTATGGACAGATCCACAACTTATGGATTTCTCCATACTTCCATATTGAACGGAATCGACCCTCCACAACAACGTATCAACGATTCAACGTAAACTTTTTGTCTGCACACCTCTAAAGGGTACAGTTTACAGCCCGCTTTTGGAAGACCATTTAGAACATGGATGGACAAATGTTTGGATCTGAGTGCCACATTAACAGCTCTGCCTGGATGGGAGCCTAGCCTACTGGCTAGTGAATCATTGAAGATCTAGGGGAAAGTTTTCCCTGGTTCCAGTCAAGGAACTAGGGGAGGAAATCACCTTAAAGGGCCACTGCCCACCCCCCCAAAAAAAAAAAAGCAAACCACAGCCAAACGGGGAAGTTGAACATTAGATGACCTTCTTTAAATGAAATTTGCATGCATGAATAATGGAAATGCATGCAAAGAAGATCATTACTAGTCAATTTGATACAAATATTTTTGCACATCCCCCTCTCAATTAACAATAAATGTCATACTCCAGTGCCTCTTCCTCATACTCACACCCCAAACTGCCTACATCAATACCTAGGCCCCCTGATAGAGAATGCCCCCAACCTCCAGCCCTTCCAATGCAGAGAAACCCCTCACCTTCAGCTCTCCCTAGCTAGTTGCTGTTCTTATTCTTCCTTACAGTCATGTGCACTTACTCTTAGAAACCTAGAATTAATTATTTCTGTCCACTCAGAACCCATCCTCTGAATAGTACACTCCATTTTTGTTGTGTCATGCTTACAGGTTTTTTACTTTCCTTAATCCTTCTCCTATTCATTTATTTTCTATGATTTTTTTAGAGCCAGAATTTCAGTTTGACAAACTAGGAAGCAGTGTACATTGCCAAAATTTTGAGGGATGGCCAGAGCCACTAATGTCTTGCAGAGCTCATCCCTAGGAGGGTGGGGGGAGTTGTTTAAATTGATTTAGGCAGCCAAATAATTTGGCTAAGATTCGTATATTCGTGGGGAATCGCGATACGTTTCACTTCCCCACGAATACAACAAATATGGCAACATCCATTGTGGATTGCCAATACATAGGGACCAAATGCACACCCCTAGTAAGCTCATGATTATAGAGGTAACCTGGTAGGTACCTTTAAATGATATAATATATGAGGCTACCACCTTCCTCCTCAAAAAAATTTTTAGAAGCACTTCATAAGAATTTATTCACCATTATAAATATATGTTTGTAGGTTTGATGTGATTCATGGATATTGAGGATTAACCTACAATATTGGTCCATATTATTTGGCATCTCAGAGAAGGTATGGGTGTTTTTTTTAAATAAAAAATGATGCTCATACAATTTGTTCTGCAATCCTTTTCTTACTAGCTATTCTCTATTGTCATCTTTATTTTCACATCACTCTCTCCTGATTACCCCATTTTTTTCTCTATAATCCTTGACCCAAACTTGCTCCCATCTCTTCTGTAGAGATGTGAATCGTGTCCTCGATCATCTTAACGATCGATTTCGGCTGGGAGGGGGAGGGAATCGTATCGTCGCTGTTTGGGTGTTTAGAGTATCGTGAAAATCGTTAAAATCGTGAACCGGCACACTAAAACCCCCTAAAACCCACCCCCGACCCTTTAAATTAAATCCCCCACCCTCCCGAACCCCCCCCCCTCAAATGCCTTAAATTACCTGGAGGTCCAGCGGCGGTCCGTAGCTAAATCGGGGGAAGGGGGAGAGCAGGAAAACCGGCACACTAAAACACCCTAAAACCCACCCGACCCTTTAAATTAAATCCCGAACCCTCCCGAACCCCCCCAAATGCCTTAAATTACCTGGGGGTCCAGCAGCGGTGCGGAACGGTCTCCTGCAATTGAATCGTGTTGTCTTCAACCGGCGCCATTCTGCGCCGCCATTTTGCAAAATGGCGGCGGCCATAGACCAACACGATTCGACTGCAGGAGGTCGTTCTGGATCCCCGCTGGAATTTTGGCAAGTCTTGTGGGGGTCAGGAGGCCCCCCCAAGCTGGCCAAAAGTCCCTGGGGGTCCAGCGGGGGTCCGGGAGCGATCTCCTGCCGCAAATCGTTTTCCATACGGAAAATGGCGCCGGCAGGAGATCGACTGCAGGAGGTCGTTCAGCCGGTCCGGAACCCCCGCTGAACGACCTCCTGCAGTCGATCTCCTGCCGGCGCCATTTTCCGTACGGAAAAAGATTTGCGGCAGGAAATCGCTCCCGGACCCCCGCTGGACACCCAGGGACATTTGGCCAGCTTGGGGGGGCCTCCTGACCCCCACAAGACTTGCCAAAAGTCCAGGGGGGGACCAGAACGACCTCCTGCAGTCGAATTGTGTTGGTCTATGGCCGCCGCCATTTTGCGCCGCCATTTTCAAAAATGGCAGCGCAGAATGGCGCCGGCTGAAGACAACAATTTCAATTGCAGGAGGCCGTTCCGGACCGCCGCTGGACCCCCAGGTAATTTAAGGCATTTGGGGGGGGTTCGGGAGGGTGGGGGATTTAATTTAAAGGGTCGGGGGTGGGTTTTAGGGGGTTTTAGTGTGCCAGTTTTCCTGCCCTCCCCTTCCCCCGATTTACGATTTTTTGACGATAAATCGGGGGAATTGGTATTGTATCATGGCCCTAATGATTTTTGACGATTTAAAATATATCGGACGATATTTTAAATCGTCAAAAAACGATTCACATCCCTACTCTTCTGTTTTTATTTTTCTTTCTCTGTTTCCCTTCAGGATCTCTCCCCCTCAATTGCTTCTTACGACTAAGGAAGTGGCAACAGTAGCAAAATCAAAAGATATATGCAAACACATTTATCATGGGTTGCTTCCCTACCATGGGGCATTTGGGAATGGAGTACCAGGTTGGCCTATTGATTGCTAAATAAATCTCTGGGCCATTTTCAGATGGGTACTGCCTGTCTTCAATTTATAAAAGTGTCATCTTAACATTGGGCTGTATATGGATGGGAATATTATGTGGTTTAGGCTCTTCATGTGTCCTCCACATAAAATTTAACCTAAGCTCTTTTTCTTTGGTCTACATATACTAGGTAGAATCAGGCCTCCATTGTCTTTGATAATTCAGGGTTTGTTTGTGCCAGAATTCCGCAGGACAAAACATTCTGGGTCTCTATCACTTGACAGGGTCAGTCAACAGAAGATATTTTTGGCTGCCCTCTTCCTTCTTCTTTTTAATGGTGGAAAACAAAATTTTCCCTTCCTGATTCCCATTACCTGGAAAGTAAAACCCTAAGTCCACAGAACTGGAACAGCAAGAAAGGTTGTTTTGACAAAACTCAAACTCATCCCAAGAAAAATCTGAATCTGATCTAGTCACACATTTTGAAAAAATCCAATAGGAATTTCCTTTGCTACAGGTGTAGCACTATGGCATACAACCAATGAGGGACCACTGCTTTTAAACCTAAAAATCAAGTGCTCCCTGGTTCATAGTCTTTTTTTTTATTATTTTACCCATGAATCTCTAACAAATACATGTTCTGAAGTCTTGTATTTGACTTGTCTATGTGTCTTGCTCGATTTTAAGCTTCACAGAGCAGGGACTGTCTCTTATGTACCTCTGCACAGAGTTGTAGATGCCTAGCAGTGCTATATAAATAAGTACTGGCAGGAGTAGAACCTAGGAATATGAAACTAATTGAATATTTCTTATTTTAATAGATAAACATATTATTTGCCTTATATCTGCCTGAAAATGGAAATAAGCTGCTTAGCAGAAAAACACAGAGTATTTTATGCAAATACATTTGAATATAATGTGTTCTCTATTTTGGTACTATAATAATCCTGACAGTCTTTTATTCTCCTTTCATGTTTGCACCAAGTTATTACTAGAAGTCCAATTATAAGGCTGTGGTTATGCAATTACCTGCTGGAAGGAAGTGTTAACAACTTGTCATCTTAATCATTACACTAATCTTTATTCAAAATGTGCCGTAAAAGCAACAAAAAAAAATATTACTTGAAAAGGTAGTGGTTTTGGTGGCAAAAAGAAAGCATTTTTGCTAAGGAAAAAAGGCAAGACAAATTTAATAGAGAGCATAAATTCTTAGAATTCAAATGACTCTCCCCATTAGTTAAATCAGCTTGCCAATCATTCTGTAGACTGACTGGGGATATAGAATTAGATGGACTTAATCTGCAAAAGTAGTTGTTGCTTCTTCTAGAAATCTGACTCTGGCATTGCTGGTAAAATGTAGTATCTATAAAAACTGAAACAAAAAAAAAAGTTTGATTGAATGGAGATTCCTTTCTTTAGCAGTATTTCAAAAGGTAAAAAAATAAATAAGGAAATTCAAGAAAGCTTTCTGCTAGATTTCTGCTATAAATTTTGCATAAATAACATCTGCGATAAAAAGGGGAGTGGTTAGGGAATTTTCTGAGTTATCACAATGCGCGCTATTTTATTGCAATGCACATTAAATTAAAAATTTATCACACCCGTGATATTTTCACTTTCAAAACTGCCCAGACAGGCATTTCCTTGTTTTGGGCTGTTCCTGGAGTGAGGGAGAGAGAGAGAGAGAGTACATTGTAGAAATATCATCTTTGTGTACCTTTCCTCATTCCAAATCAAATCAAATCTTCACTGATGTGTACTGTGCTGTTTGTACATCTGACAGTGCATGTAAAATTGGCCCCCAAACCCTAGACCTCCACCAAAACCTCACCTAAATTTACTAGATGACCCTACTATAGTGATATAAATAGATGACAAATATGTGGCTACCCTAGAGATGCTCGCTCTCTTTTGCATCTTGCAAAGCAAAAAATAATGCCCTAATGCATTTTGATGAATGACCCTGTTTGGAGTTTATATCACAAACAAACAAAACACGAATCGCTGGGGTAGATTTTATAAATTTGCGCGAGCGCGTACTTTTGTTCGCGCACCAGGCGCGAACAAAAGTACGCTGGATTTTATAAGATACGCGCGTAGCCGCGCATATCTTATAAAATCCGGGTTCGGTGCGCGCAAGAGGGTGCACATTTGTGCAACTTGCGTGCGCCGAGCCCGGCGCGCGCTGCCTGTTGCCTCCAAGGCGGCTCCGAAATCGGAGCCGCCTCGGAGGGAACTTTCTTTCCACCCCCCGCACCTTCCCCTCCCTTCCCCTACCTAACCCACCCCCCCGGCCCTATCTAAACCCCCCCGCCACCTTTGTTGCCAGATATACACCTGCCGAAAGCAGGTGTAAATCTGCGCGCGCCAGCAGGCTGCTGGCGCGCCATCACCCGACCCGGGGGCTGGTCCGGAGGCCTCGACCATGCCCCCGGGCCGGCGCCATGCCCCCGGTCCCGCCCCGAACCGCCCCCTGACCCCGGACACGCCCCAGACACGCCCCCTCCCCCGCCCCTTTTACAAACCCCCGGGACTTACGTGCGTCGCGGGGCTCTGCGCGTGCCCGCGGCGTATGCAAAATAGGCGCGCCGGCGGACGGATTTACGCGCACAGGGCTTTTAAAATCCGGCCCTCTGTGAATAAACTCTAATGTCTGGTATCTTAGTAGGTAACAACAAAAATAGGAAGTACCTCAATGTTAATGCAAACCGTTTTTGCTTTTCATTTGATATGTGAGCTTAGTGGTTGTGCTTCATTACATGCATAATCATAGTGTTCTCAGTCTTTTAAGACCATCTTACATAAGCTCTCCTTGTTAACCACAAGCCTTAAAGTGTTTTAAACCATCTGAATGAAGTTAATTTTTTCAAAATACTGGTAAAGCCGCCCTTGTCAGATTTCTAGATTGGCTAGTCTCGTCAATTTAACTTATCTTAAACAGTTCGCCGCATTGCTGATTATTTTCTCTAGGTGGCTGTGAAGCTGCCCAACACTGGCAGTCTTTCGGCAATCTATGCCTGCTTCAGGGGCCGGAGAGACAGCTGTCAGTGTAAGAATAGATATCAGTATTGGCACAAGTGCCTATAACACAAATACATTTTAAAAACTTACTGTGAAGTCAGACTGGGATAGGGACACCGCTGCTGTATGTCAGACGGCGGCCATAATGTCCTCCTGGTTATTTAAAGAAAGCCGGACCAATGACAACTTGCAAAGGGACTATGTCCCGCCCTCGGCTAGTGGAAATTGACTAAAAACATTCAGATGTCAATGAAATCTGTTTCTGAACTCGGGGAGAGGTGATAGTTTCCTATCATGTCTGACTTACAAAGATAAAATAGTTTGGTAGTTCCCTCTCAGGTAGGCTTTTATCATCACATTCTCCTATAGCTATATAAATTCTTTGCAGTCCTGCAGTGCACATGCCCCTTACAAATATTATATGCTTACAATAAGTAAGTATTTTTTCAGTGAAATTGATGTTCTTTATTTAAAGGACTTAAGAAACATAATTATACTTCACCCAAAGAGTCTGAAAGATAATTTTTCATTCTTTTCTAGTACTCTTTCTTGCAGGACTGAACTCCTTGCTAAATCTTTAAGACATAAAACAAGACATAATTTTTACCAAATAGTACTATGTGCTGAAAATATTGCACTATTATTCAAAAACAAGCCATAATAAACTACATATTAAATTTAAACTTCATATTAAGAAGTGCTGGAAAATGAAAAACACATTATTAAGATACTGGGCATTGTCACCTGCAAGATACAGACATATATTCTTCAAATATATTGTATGCATGCAAACGTATTAGGAAGAATGTTTTTATTTATTATTTGCAAGAATCTTTATTATATATTAGCTGAGAAAAGGTAGAGGAAAAATAATCTTGAAGCAATTTAAATACAAGTACTTTGCACTGATCCTGTTATGAAACTATTATCCCTTCCACAACCTAGCCATGGTAAGGATTTTAAGATTTGTTGGACTAGAATTGTTCAATTATGTTCATTTTGATAAGTTCCATGGTAAAACCTCTTCTGTTTTTCTTACCACAAATACTTGCAAAATCTACAGCAGTTCTGTAGAATGTTGCAATCACTACTGCTGGGATCCTTCCTGCAGGCCTAGCCGCAGACAGTCCCTTGCCTTCGCGGCAGACCATTGCTGTAGCCATCCCTTCATCTTCCATGGCCTTGCACCGCTGCCTGGACTGCTGCCGCTCCTGCTCCGTTGCGGCATGGAGCCACTGCCAGGGTCCTCCGCTTGACCGGCAGGAAGCCGCCGCTCCCTGTTGCCTCCACGGCAGGCCACTGCCGCTGACTTCTTCTCCTCTTTGTGGCAAGGAGCCACCTCTAGCCCGGCTTCCCATGCGGCAGAACATCGCCACAGGCTCCTGCTCTCCTGGCTCTCCCTAGGCGTCGGCACATGCCTGTCCTGCTCTTTTAAAGGGCCAGCAGTGGGAAAAGCCCTGCAGCTCTCATCAATGATGTCATCCCCCTTGCCTGGATCAGCCCTATAAAAGGGCCCTGCTTCAGTTCTTCAGGGCTTTTGTATCTTTTCAGTGGTCTGTGGTTTTCCTTCTGGTCCAGGCCCTCCATGGTCTTCCTGTGTCTTGATGGCTCTTCGTTCCATGTTCTTATGTTCCTAGTCTCATCCCCCATTGGAGCTCCTTTGTCGCTTGTTCCTTGTCCCTGTTGTTCCAGATGCATTGACGTCCAGTGGTCCTGATGTTCCATGTCCAGATGTCCTGACGTCCAATGGTCCAGTCCTGTTTCAGTCATCCTCTTCTCCAGCTCTTCATCCAGTTCCCAGGTTCCTTTGTTCACCTTTCCTGGCGTGCCACCATCATGGTCCGCGACCAGCCCATGGGGGGCTGTGTAGGGTGCCTCGTGGCACGAGGCCTAACTTCTTGTCTGCAGCACAAGCCTCCAGAAGGCTCCTGCTTTTAATGCAAGCTTCTGAATCCTGAGTCTAGAATCCTGTCCTGGTCTTTGGAGTTCCTTGTACCTGCTTCCATCCATGTCTAAGACTCTGCCAGAACCTGCTCCACTTCAATGTGGTGCGCGACCAGCCACCAGCAGCTGTGTAGGATGCATCCCGGTGTAGGCCTCTCCTGAATCTTCATCATGTCCTGGCTTCAAGTTCTACTACTTCGTCTGGAGTCTGATTCACCTTTGGTGTGGTCCGCGACTAGCCATGGACAGCTGTGCAGGGTGTGCTGCGTTGCAGCACTCACCCAGTACTTTATCCTGAATCCTTGCCTGAGACCTCCAAGCATCCTGAAACCTTGTCTGAATCTTCTGAATATCCTAAGTCTTCGTTTGAGTCTTCTGAATATCCTGAATCTTTGTTTAGTCCTCCAAATATCCTGAGTCTTCCAAGTCTATGTCTGAGTCCTTCAAGTATCCAGAATCTACATCTGAGTCCTCTGAGTATCCTGAGTCTCTGAGTCTTCTAGTTCCTGTCTCATATTGTTCCTGCCCTCAGCCTCCGTCTGGCCTCACACACTCATCGTTCCCAAGCGCGGATTCAGAAGGGCTATCGAGTGGCTGGAGGGCTACTCTCAAGACCAGCATTGCGTTGCTGGGTCTTATTGGTGTGTGTAGGTCCAGTGAAGGGCTAAGCCTGCCTTGTTCCTGTTCCCAACATTCCTTGCTTTGTCTTCAGTCCATCCTTGCTTCTGCTATGCCTGTGTTGTATTCGCTCACCTCTCACGGTGCGTGTTGGGCTTCTCCCTGAGCCGCACCATGATCCAAGGGCTCACAATCTCACTCGAGAAAGTGACCACGCCTCTCCACTCTTAACAACTACACAGTATACCATAGATGGTGCCATTTAAAAGAATTAACCCAGATTCATCAAAATGCTATAGATTTTGCATGGATAATGCCTGTGATAAGGAAGAGGTATGGTTAGGGTAATTTTTGAGTTACTGTACTATGTGCTATTTTATTGCACCCAATAGGCATTTCCTTATTTTTGGGCTTCTGGGAGAGAGTGAGAGAGCAAGAGAGCAAGAGAACAAGAACCTCTTTATAAGACTTTTAGGAAAGGTACATAAAGATGAGATTTCTACAATGTTCTTTTGCCCTAGCTTGACAGTACCTAATTCCAAATAAAATCAAGTCTTCACTGATGTGTACTGTGGTGTTAATACATCTGCCTGTGCATGTAAATGTTGGCGAGGTGGATCCCCTAAGCCAAGATGAAGTTGGTGCCACCTATAAGAGGGAGCCCCCTAAAGGTCTTTGTCTTCGGGAAGTGGATGCAGGTAAAGTGGAGACCCAACTGGACCTTCACATATACCAGCTCTGGTTCCCTGCAGGTTGAGTCCTTGGGTACCGGGGTCGGCAGAACTTAGGTGCTGGTCTCCAGATAAAGACAATCCAACAAAGGCAGAATGCAGAGAGAAGTGAAACATACCCGAGTTCATGGCCAGCGGCAAACAATGGGATCCAGGAACAGGCCAGAGGTCAGGGCAGGCAGCTAGAGAGAAGACACAGTGAGGAGGCAGTAGGTCAGGACAGGTGGCAGATGAAGCAAAATACAGGGATGTACCAAGTCAAGAACCAGAGAAGCAAGCTAGAGGGCTGAGAAGCTAGAACAGGAGTGGGAACAGGATCACAAGAACAGGAGCAGGAAATGGAACAGGAACGCAGGAACTGGAACAGGAACAGGATCAGAAACTGGAACACGGAACTGGAAGCTGGAGCTGGGATAGGCATGCCAAGCAACTCACACTCAAAGCTGAGCAGGACCTGTTGCTGAGGTGAGGGAGAGATGGCAAGGCAGGGTATTTATAACTGACATCATCACTCTGTGCTGCAGGGAACTTTCCCACCACTGGCCCTTTAAACAGAAGATAGTGGTGTACACATGTACATGGAGGGACCTTGGACAGTGGCAGAGATGTGGAGAATGTGGGAGCAGGCCGCGCCTGCTGAGGTCAGCATCGGGGATGGGACAGAAGTGAGCCTTCTGGTCCCCAAGGTGAGGGGAACTGGCCACATGAGTCTGCGGCAGGGGCACTTAAACAATACCTCCTCCTCTTTGCCTCCTCCCAAAAGGTCGTGGTTTCTTGGGATGGGTGCAGTGGAAGTGTGGGAGCAGCATTTTATCCAAAATGTTGGAGGCAGGCTCCTCTGTATTTTCATTGGGTCCAAAGCCCTCTCAAGAGATTAGATACTCCGATCTCTTGTGGCATTGCCTCACATCCAGAACCTCCTTCATTTGATAGATCTGGTCCTCTTCTGATGAAAGGTTCTGGGATTGGGGGAGCTTCTGCTGAGGCCAGGACAAAACCACGGGTTTAAGGAGGGACTCATGAAAGGAATCTTCAGAGACGAGGATAATCGTAGTCAACAGGTGACTGGCCCAACATATTCAATGATTGAAAAGGGGCCGATGTAATAGAAGTTACCCTAAGGCGGATGTGGCAGGTGCTTAGCCACACTCTATCTCCGGGATTAAAGAGGAGTGCTGCTTGCCAATGTTTGTCGCTGTTCTCTTAGTTTTTTCCTCAGCCTTCTGGAGTTATGAGAAAACTTGGCCCAGGGGAGAAGGGTGGCCCAGTTGTCCTGTCAGTCTTTCATGAAGGAGTGGATAAAGGGCTTCAGGGTTCGGTTTGTATGATCGGCCTGGCCGTTGCCCTCGGGTTGATAGCTCATGGTGAAGTCCTACTTAATGCTGAATTTCCTGCACAGGGAACGCCAGAAATTGACAGTAAATTGAATTCTACAATTGGAAGCTATATGCTGCGGGAGGCCATGGAGATGGAAGATATGCTGGGTAAACAGTTTAGCCAGTTCAGGAGCTGATGGGAGACTAGGGAGTGGAGTGAAGAGGGCCATCTTTGAAAACCTGTCGACAATGACCCAGATAACGTGGTGGCCAATTAAGGGAGGTAGGTGCACCACAAAGTCCGTAGACAGATGAGTCCAGGGTTCCCTGGGGGCTGGCAGTGGCTGTAATAGCCCCCAGGGTCACCCTGCCAGAGGTTTTTGTTGGGCACAGGTAGGGCAAGATTCCACATAGGCCTTGGTGTCCTTCACCAATTTCGGCTTCCAGTAGTAATGCTGCAACAATCACAGGATGTGAGATCTTCCTGGATGCCCTGCAGTGAGCAAATTGTGAGCCCACTTTAAAACCCTCTGATGGAGCCTTAGAGAAACCACAGTTTTCTCAGGAGGGATAGGTTGAGCTGAGGCCAGAAATACTCTTGCTGGATCGATGATGTAACTTGGAGCCTAGGGCTCATCCTCTGTCTCGAAGGCTCTCGAGACTGTGTCTACCCAGACATTCTTGGATGCTGGTTTGTACTGGAGGATGAAATCAAAACAGCTAAAAAACAGCAACCAGTGGGCCTGGCAAGGATTCAAGTGCTGGGCATGGCAGAGGTACAAGTTTTTGTGATCCATGTATACGATGATAGTATGCTGAGCTCCCCCTAGCAATTGCCGCCACTCTTCGAATGCCATCTTGATGGCAAGCAGCTCCTTGTCTCTTATGCCGTAATTTTTCTTGGGCAGGGAAAACTTGTGTGAGAAGAAGGAGCATGGTAGTAAGGCCCCCTTATACATCCCACGGATGTAGAGGAAGCATCCACCTCCAGAAAGAATGGGCGAGAGGGATCTGGGTGTTGCAGGCAGGTGTCTCTTACAAAGGCTTGTTTCAATTCATTAAATGCCATTACTGCTTCAGGTGGCCATTGTTTAGGGTTGGCACCTTTCCTGGTGAGGGTGTGAGTGGTGCAATGATATGTGAATATCGTGGAATAAAGTGTCTGTAAAAGTTGGAGAATCCTAGGAAACATGGCAAGGTCTGAAGCCCGGAGGGTTGTGGCCACTTTTGAAAACAAGCAACCTTCTCAAGATCCATCTGAAAAGAGATAATATACCCCAAGAAGGGAAGAGAGTCTCACTCAAAAAGGCTCTTCTCGAGGTTAGCCTACAGCTTGTGAGTTTGCAATCACTGGAGGACTCGCTTGACCTCCTGCCAATGGGAACGAAGATCTTAGGAATAGATGAGCACGCCATCAAGATATACTATGATGCTGATGTCTAGAAGATCCTGGAAGACCTCATTCATGAGGTGTTGGAAGACCACAGAGGCATTGCAGAGGTCGAAGGGCATCACTAAATACTCATAGTGGCCATCTCTGGTTTAAATGTGGTCTTCCACTCATTGCCTGGCCTAATGTGGACCAGGTTATATGCCCCCCGGAGGTCCAGTTTCATGAACACCTGGGCTCCTTGTAGGATATCTAGAAATTCTGGGATGAGTGGCAGGGGATACTGATCCTTCTTTTTTAGTCACAAAGAAAAAGCTGTCCCTGGTTGGAGACATAGAGGGCTGAACAAAACCTCTTTCCAAGTTTTCCTGAACGTACTGTGTCATGGCCCTGGTCTCAGGAAGGGAAAATGGGTACACCTAACCTCAATGAGGCATGGTACCCGGAAGCAGCTCTATGACGCAATCAAATGGATGGTGTTCAGGAAGAGTCTCAGCCTTTCCTTTAGAAAATACGTCTGCGGATTCAGCATACTGAGGAGCCAGAGCCAGTGGGGTCATCGATAGGAGCATCTTGGGACGTTGTACTTTGTAGGCAAGTGGCTTGGCAGCATTGTCTCCAAGAGGCCAGCTGCAAGGTCTCCCAGTTGATAGAAGGGGAGTGGGATTGTAGCCATGAAAGACCTATCACCACCGGATGGATTGCCTTCTCGAGAGAGGCCCTCTTCATTAATAATACCGGTACGCAAGCACACCAGGGTGGTGATCATGGTGATCCAGCCAGGCAATGGATCCCTATGGATGGAGGAGATATTTAGCAGCAGATCTCGGGGCAGTGTGGACAAGTGTTGACTAGGTCTGACAAGACAAAATTCCTCTGGCGCTGGAGTCGATCAGTGCCAGGGTGGTGAAGGTGCTATAGGGCAGGACAAAGGTCACAGGTACCGTGCATTGAGGAGCTGGATTGGCACAGCCCAGGGTCATCGCCCCACTGACTCCTAGGATCGTGAGTTTCCCGGCCTCTTCAGGCACTGCGCCAGCATGTAATCCTTCCCAGCGCAGTAGAGGCAGAGCCCCAACATATGTCTCCATTGCCTCTCCTCCGGGGAGAGGCAGCTCCAGCCTAGCTGCATGGGTTCTTCCTGGCAAGTCTGACTGGACTCCACTGGGGAAGGAAGAGTCATCGGCTGAGAGAAGGATGGTGCAAGTGTCATGGACCTGCGGGGTTTCCTGAGCTCACTGAAGCGCTGCTGAAGAAGTAGGTTTATTCAATCAGTCAATAAGGGCTTCCAAGTCCTCTGGAAGTTCCCAAGCTGCAAGTTCATCCTTGAAGACAATCTTCAAGGAAAATACTTCTAAGGCTGTCCTCTTGCCAACCTATCTCAGAAGCCAGAGTGCAAAATTTGACAGCATATTCTGCCTAGGTCCTGGAACCCTGACAGAGGTGAAGCAGGTCCAAAGCAGCAGTGGTATGCCATCTGGGTTCATTGAAAACTTTTTTTAAACATGTGCACAAACCACTGTAGATCCCACAGTAAGGGATCACCTCACTTCCTCAGGAGAGAGGCCCAGGCCAGGATCTTGCTATCCAAGAGAGAGAGGATAAATGTGATCTTGATGGAGTCACTGGAGAATTGAGCCAGTTGCAGGGAGAAGTGCATTTAGCTGTGGTTTAGGAAACCATGACTCTGCTGAGGGTCACTGGCATAAGAGGCAGTGCTGGAAGACGAAGAGCCATGGTTGGGGTCAGAGGAGTCAGAACTACTGAAGTTCTGTAGTTGGTGGAGGAAGATGCATCCAAACAGGTTTCCAGGCACTCAACAGTAGCCACTAAAATGTCCAGGCATTGCTGCTGCTGTAACCTCTGGGCCAGACCAGGAATGGCCTGTGGGCTGGACAGGTCTGCTAGGTCCATACCCTCAGCAAACTGTTGGCAAGGTGGAACCCTAAGCCGAGACAAAGTTGATGACACCTATAGGAGGGAGTTCCCTAAAGGTATTAGTCATCGAGAGGTGGATGCAGGTGAAGTGGATACCCAACTGGACCTTCACCTATACCAGCCCTTATTTCTCGCAGGTTGAGCCCTTGGGTACCAGGGCCAGGAGAACTTAGGTGTGGGTCTCCAGACAAAGACAATCCCACGAAGGTGGAAGGCAGAGCGAAGTCAGACTTACCAGAGGTCAGGGCCAGTGGCAGACAAAGGCATCCAGGAACAGGTCAGAGGTCAGGGCAGGCGGCTAGAGCAAAGAGTCAGTGAGTAGGCAGTAGGTCAGGACAGGCAGCAGATGAAGCAGAATCTATCCAGGGACATACTGTGTCAAGAACCAGAGAAGCAAGCTAGAAGAACGAGGAGCTGGAATAGGAGCAGGAGTGGGACCACGATCACAGGAACAGGAAATGGAGTAGGAACGCAGGATCAGGAGCTGGAACAGGAACAGGAGCAGAAATTGAAACACGGAACTGGGAGCTGGAGCTGGGATAGGCATGCAGAGCAACTCACACTCAAAGCTGGACAGGACCTGTTGCTAAGGCGAGGAAGAGATGGCAAGGCAGGGTATTTATACCTGCCTTGCCTGACGTCATTCTGGATCATGGGGAACTTCCCCACCACTGGCCCTTTAAACAGAAGAGAGTGCCATGTGCGTGCGCCTGGAGGGACCTCGAACAGCGGCATGGGACACATGGAGAGCACAGGAGTAGGCCACGCCCGCCAAGGTCAGTGTTAGGGATAGAGGCCAGCCGCAAACGTGGCAGAAGATTGCCTTTTGGCCCCCGAGGTGAAGAGAACCAGCCACACGGGTCTGCGGTCAGAGCACCTAACAGTAAAACTGGCCCTTAAACCCTAGTCAATCACCAAAATCTCATCTCAAGTTACTAGCTGGCCCTCTTATAGTGGTATAAATAATTGACTACTATGTGTGCCACTCTAGAGGTTCTCTCTCTTTGTCCCCTGGCCAAAACAGAATTTGTGAAAAATCCTGTTTCAGGCAAAACACACAGCTAGGAAAAAAAGGTGTAGTCATTTCCAGTGGAACTACCTCTCATTTTCATTTACTCCTCGCTGAATCTGTATATTATCACGGGCGATAGGGCCCTAAGACAATCTGATGAATGACCCTGTAAGTTAGGTTAATGATTTAAGCCCAAATTTTAAAAGCCCAGCGCATGCAAAAGCTGGAGGATACGTACTTAGCTGGGTCGTGCGCACACCGAGTGCATTTTAAAAACTGCCTGGCCACACGTACATCCCCCGGCGTGGAGCGGACTTGGAGGGAACTGGTGTAGGCCCAATCATATCACCGTGTATTTTTAAAAATCCCTCCTTGTGTGCACGAGACACCACCCGCCCACACATGCATGCGCTGATATAAAAAATCAGGTGAGCATGTGCACATAGGAGTCATATTTTGGAACAGGTGCATGCCGACACGCTCATTTATAAAATCACTGTGTTCGTGTGCATGCGTGCCCGGGTTTTAAAATGTATCCCTCAGTTTCAGGATTTAAAGCAAATTTGCCAAAATACTTTGCAAATCTGTATCCACAAAGGGTGTGGTTTATCTCCTGTGTTTCTGGGCTCTAGGGAATGAATATCTATAGAAATATAGGGGCGGATTTTAAAAGGGATACGCGCGTAACCCTGAATACCTGCTCCTGGGCACGCCGAGCCTATTTTACATAGGCCCGGCGATGCGAGCAAGCCCCAGGACGTGTGTATGTCCCGGGGCTTGAAAAAAGGGACGGGCAGTGGGCGGGGCGGTCCATGGGCGGGATGGGGAGGGGGCGGGACCGAGGCCTCCGGCACAGCGGCCATGCCGGGGGATCGCACACTGGCACTCGGCCAACTCACACAACCTACGCCTGTCCAGAGGCAGATGCAACTTATTTAACAAAGGTCATGGGGGGGGGGGCGGAATTAAAGTTCCCTCTGAGGCTGCTCTGATTTCGGAGTGGCCTCGGGGGGAACGGAGGAAGGCTGTGCAGCTCGGCGCGTGCAAGTTGCACAATTGTGCACCCCCTTGCACGAGCTGACCCTAGATTTTATAACATGCGCGTGGCTGCGTGTGCATGTTATAAAATCAGGCGTACATTTGTGCGTGCTGGGTTGTGTGCAAAAATGTATGCCCACGCATACCTCTTAAAATCCGGCCCATAGGTTTTGCAAATAACAACTATTGTAAAATGGGATGGAGAGGAGATATTCAGGGTGGACAGAATTATTCAGCACAAATAAAAAAAGAGATATTCAGGGTATTCAGAAAGAGTCACCATTGGAATAGACTGATCCAGCAAAAGTTATTCACCTTCACACTTAAGATGTCTTTTATTCACCTCCCAGAGCTGAATATATTTACTCTTGCTTCAAGCTGGAATATATACGAACTATCCATCATTATATCCTTATTATGCCAATTATCATCAGTTATCATCAATGGAATCAATTTAAACAATTATTTTCATTTACATTTCTTGTAAATATAGTGTTAATCCAGAATATTGTATTATTTTACTACATGCAAAATGAGAATATCTCAGTGTTATTTTAGGAAAATTAGACATTTTCTGCATCCTGTGATAATATTCAGAAGGCCATCTTTGACTTCCTGTAACATCAGATCACCAACTTTTATTTATCTGTCAGAGATTAACATCAAGGAATTATTCAAATCATCCTCATGGCTGCATGCACAATAATCTGGAAAATACAGCATACTCATTTAACATATAAAGTACACCTTCAAAACCTGGCCACATAGGATCCTCTGGGCTAAGATGTCACTATTCAAAGATTTGTCTGAGCGACTGGGAAGTACTAGGACAAAGCATTTTATTTATTTATTTTTACAAATTTGCCATGCTCAGTGGGTAAAGTTTCTTTAGTCAAATCATTGTCCAGACAAAATTCACTAAAGAAGTGACAGATTTGGAGATCTTCTATTTATTTATTTAAAAACTTTTCTATACCATCGTTAAGTTAGACAACCATCACAATGGTTTACAGCAAGGCATGATAATGAAAATGTGAGTGGTATAGATTACAAATTAATCATGTGCCATCATAGTGCGGTAACAATTCATTTCAATAAACTATGTGTGTAAATTAAGCTTATATGTTGGGAACATATTAGGCGGGTGAGGAAACTCACCCAAAGATGAGATTTGTGCAATGTTCTCTCAACCTAGCTTGATGTTACCCAGGTAGAGAGTCTCTCTCTCTCCCCCCCCCCCCCCCCCCGGATAGCTAGACTGCTGCTCCGGGAGCTTCAAAACTACTAAAACAGGCCTTTGAGAATACATTGCAAAATGCGATGAAGCCTTAATGCGATCTATCACACAGCTTAAAACTACTGAAAAAGGTGTAGCTAAAATTGGCATTAAAGCTGTGCAATAGGAGTTCTTGCAAAATGGTTAACTCAGCCCACCCTAACTCCTCCTCTTTTTCGGATTTGCATCGCACAATACGTTATGGTGCTATCACATGCGTTAAGGGCTTAACGCATGCATTAACAGTGATTTTCGCATGTGATAAGCCCTTAATGCATGCGAAAACGCCTTATAGCATTTTGATAAATGATACCCATTGTTTGCTTTTTTGACTGCTGCAGCACACTGAACCAATGATTTCAATGTATTATCCACTATGAATCCTAGATCTTTTTCCTGGGTGGTAGCTCCTAATATGGAACCTAACATCGTGTAACTACAGCAAGGGTTATTTTTCCCTATATGATCACCTTAGACTTGTCCACATTAAATTTCATCTGCCATTTGGACACCCGATCTTCCAGTCTCACAAGGTTCTCCTTCAATTTATCACAATCTGCTTGTGATTTAACTACTCTGAATGATTTTTTGTTGTCTTCAAATTTGATCACTTCACTCATTGTACCACTTTCCAGATCATTTATAAATATAGTAAAAAACACTGGTCCAAGTACAAATCCCTGAGGCTCTCCACTGTGAAAACAGACTATTTAATCCTACTCTCTATTTCCTGAACATCATTGTCAGAACCCCTACTGCCAAGTATGATGATAAAGTGACAACTTCTTCTGGCATGCCAAAAAAAGCAACAAAGAAAACTCACAGGGCATGCCAGAATGATGGTGAGAATGCAGTCTCTCCACTCCTCACCCCACAGAGAACTGCCCCTCACCTCAGTACGGTTAAGGTAGCTACCCCTGCATATAACACCTTACAGGGGTGAGAATGAGGCAGCCACTCCTGCAGTATCCACCTCTAAGGGGATTGCTTCCTATGAGATTGTATCAGTCATCCCTGTGATCTCTATCTTGCATGAGACTGCCTCAGATGAGAATGTGGCTGCCACCCCAGTGCTGCCATCATCAGCAGAGGCCTCATGTCCCCCGCCCCCCCCGTTTTCAGCAGAAGGGATGGCCTGTAGAGATTTGGCTGTTGCTGAAGAGATAATGGAGCAAGTTAAGGAAGGAGAACAGCAAACTTCTCTGTCAATACGCTCACTTGAGTCTACCTCCATGGAGGAAGCATCAGACCCTCCTGACCCCTTCCATATCACCTCTCCCCTTGACAAAACCTCTGCTGAGGGAGGAGGAGAAATAAAACCTGGAAAGAGGGATAGGGAGGTGTCAGGGGTGGACTGGTTGTGGGGCAAGCACACAGGGGAGCAAAAGGCTGCTCCCTAAGTCAGGAGGAAGATGCTGATCCTTTACAAGACAGGAGACTTGGGATCAGAATCAGAAGATCCAAGCCCATCTACCAGCAAGGGCCTGGAGCAGGGATATGAAACATATCCCAAAGCAGTTACATCATCAGAGTTCCAATCCCCAGAACATCAGCTCTCATGGGTAGAGCTAGTCCCTGAGCATATCTCCTTTGGTGAGACCCCCGCCATTGTGGCTCAGGAGGGCAGAAAATCATCTTCTTGGTGGAACCAGTGAGTATCCCTCAGCCCCCTCTTCTCCAACCATCACCAACTGGCCCTCAGACTTCTGAGTTACGGGCAGCTGAGGCAGGGGGAGAGCCGCTTGAGGTTACCACCTGGTCAGGGCGGGGAGCCAGGTCTGACCCCAGACACTGAGGCTGAGACAATCAGTAGAGCAGATTTGGCCTCAGGAGAGGTGGAGCAATAGAAAATGGCTGAGGAGGAAGAGGCTTATAGACTCGGCCATGGAGACTGGCTCCTATGAAACATAAGAAGGAGAGGAAGCAACACCTGCAGCCTCCTTAGATGTTGCTCCTACTCTCACTAGCCAATCTTCTGGTTCCCAGCAATGGTGGTTGCCCTGAGTCCAACCCATGAGCTCCTGGCCCGGACCCAGAGGAGGTTGCTAGATTTCTTCTGGGCCAGGAGGTACTGGGTCTCTGCTGGTGTTCTGGGAGAGTAGGCAGGGCTTGGTATGTATCCAAAGCCATGTCTGAAAGTTCTGCCTCCAGAGACTCTTTTATGCAAATTCTCCTCTGCAGTGGTGCACTCTGGCCTGTTACTATCTTCACCATTTGTGCAACCTACAATATAACTTGCAGCTTTTTTTTAACTCATCTGAGAGGTTACGGTAAGAACCTCTTAAGGCTGCCAGTCTTCTATCAAGATCTGATTAAAGCCCAGAACTTAATCTCCATGATCAGAGAAGCCCTGGCAGCCATTTCTAGCTGAGCCTCTGCTCTTCATCCCATACCTGGGTGTGATTATGTTTGAGTCCCCCATGGCTTGCCGTTGTCTAATACTGGCCTAGATAACTAAGGTTGGGGATCTCCTAGACTGCAATAGACATGAATGGGTAGCCCCAGAAACTCTAGCCCATCTCATGGGTCTTGCAACCCCTCATATCGCCTGTCATCTGCTTCAGGAAATCAAGAACATCGTAACACCCTACCAGCACTCTTTTCTCAAGGGGGTTCTGCAGAACAGATGTCCTCATCAGACTTGGAGCCCCATGCATCTAGATCTGCTTCTCAGTTCCATGCCCCACAAACCCCCTCAGCCTCCCCACACAGTCAACCCATCCAGGTTGTCTGATTTCATCTCAGCATATTTCTGCACCCTGCCGAGGTGCAAGATTTACTAGCTCATGCTGTATATACCATGCAATTCCTTGCCCTCATCTCCCATCCAGATATTATCTGCTGGGATGATCTTCTAGCATCCGAGGTCGACATTCCCCAGTGGACATCCTTCTATTCCTAGCATATTCCAAAGCCCACCAGGGATCCAACCTGGAGAATTTTGCATGGTGTTCTCAGCAAGGGTGTGTTTTTAGCCCGTTTCATGGACCCCTCACTATCCTGTTCCTTTTGCAGGATATCAGAGTCCATTTTTCACACTTATTTCTTTTGTGCCAGACTGTAGGCCCTTTTCATTTTCCTTAAAAACATACTTCTGCAATTTTGGCTTTATTTCTCCCCCCACATGTTTATTTTTGGACCCCCATGTCCCAGACCCCAGCTCTTAGAGCAAGGGACCTCCTTGTCAACTTCCTCTTGGCACATGCAAAAATGGTCATGTACAAGACCGGAGGCAACAACTGGACAGGAAGGTACCCATAAACTGTGAGGTCCTATTCTGGGCATTGATGCCTCCCACCTTTAAGCAGAACGCTATGTTACTGTGTCTATTGGCTCAGTGGGCACCTTTGAAAGCCACTGGGCACTAAACAGTGTGATCTGATCACCTCCCGTCCCTCTGGATTATGTTTTACACTTGAACATTTGATTTTCCCCTGGGCACTGGATTTCATTTACAGGTCCATTAACTCATTTATGTAGAATTTTAATTTAGATTGGTCTTTTTTCCTTGGTTCTTCTCACAGGGATCCAAGGTTATATATACTGCTCTAGTGCCTCCACCAAGTGGCATTAGACTGTAGCCGATCTAAAATAGGCCTTGTTTTACCCTACTGCTTGCAGGCATTTGTAATCTTGCTTTTCTTATGGAGTGCATTGGAAATCTAAATTTCAAGTCCCTGCATGCAATGCGGTAAAAAAACCTACTATATAAAACTGTCCTGAAAATCTGGAGACACTTGGCAAACCTATTAGTCATCATTTGTATAATCACACTGTGACAAAAAATAAAAATGGCTGACGTCACACAAGAACTTCATGATAACAGAGGTAATTAACACTATTTTCATAGACAGCAATTATTGTATCAATGGGAGCACATTCTAAACGTGAAATCACATTTAATTTAGCTGCTGATTGCCCACTATGGTTTCTACCGGATAGTTTTTAAAATTTTTTTTAATACTTGAGGGCATCATTGTTTCCAGTACAGTGCAAGAATATGCTCACAGAATGCTGAATACCTGAAAGAAAATGCCGAATCATCATAGTCACAGTAATACCATTCTTGAGCTATATCACACTACCAGCAATTAGGTTATGAAGTCAGAAATGGTCATAAAGCAATATACACTGTATTTTATCTTTATGAGCTGCACCATAGCTTTGAAAATCAGATTTAACATTTATATTCATCCAATGCCTTATCGTGCCTTTTAAAGGTCACATGTCAAAAATCTATCTGCAAGCTTCCAGCAACAGTAAGGATATGACTTTGTCAATGCAGTTAATAGGCACTCACTACAGATTAATCCTGGGACCAGACAGTTCAAGTCCCAAAACTATTTCTGTTGTGATAGACATTTAACCTAAACTGTTATCAAGCATATAAAGAAGGTATGAGAGAGGACAGCAAGAAAAATATCCCATTAAGTAATCTGAAAAAGTAAAGCAATTTGATAATTAATCTATATCTTTAATCCAATCAAATGCTTCCATGTAACTGTATTTTACATTAAGACCAATTTATAATTCATATCAGAAGCACTATGAAGAAAAGCACATAGTACAATAATTACAAAATGTCAACATAAAGCGGGAACATCAGTGTGTCTGCTTTAAAATAATTTATTTTTAATTGAATTAATATTTCTGCTCTACTAAATAAGGATACCTGATTAATAAGTAAGGTTATGTGAATAATTTGTTTTTCAAATTGCATATAAGAACTTTTTGCAAATTTGCAACCAGAAATCATTTATTGATGTTGACCTCATTCATATGGAAATGTTTTGCCATAGTTTGCATGCAGTGTATAAATATTCATCTTTGAACTAGAAGGGTTTTTTTTAATTCACAGATTTCTAGACAGCTATGATAAAGAAAGTGTTGCCCGATGGGATCTATAATTTGTTTTCTCCATATGTGCATGTTATAGAGATATCACATCCTCCTTCACAAGTAGTCTAATTCCATTTTTTAACAAGAAAGTAAAAAAAAAGTTTTTGTTTACTAATAAGTACTAAGGTTTATCATTACAATTTTAAGATCTTGATAAGTTACAATAAAGTGAATTAAATTTATAACACTAACCAGCCATTACTGTAAGTTGAAAAGACTGTGAGCCCAATATTCATAGCGTATTCAGTGCTAGGGATGTGAATTGTTTTTCTGACAACTGAAAATATCGTACGATATTTTCAAAGTCATCAGAAATTGGGGGCTCCCCGAAACTGATAGGAAAACCCCACTAAATTGTTCGTGGGGTTCTCTTATCGTTTTGGGGGAGGGTAGGATAAACGGCACACCAAAACAATCCCTAAACTAGGGATGTGAATCGTGTCCTCGATCGTCTTAACGATCGATTTCGGCTGGGAGGGGGAGGGAATCGTATTGTTGCCATTTGGGGGGTAAAATATCGTGAAAAATCGTGTGAAAAATCTAAAAATCGCAAAACCGGCACATTAAAACCCCCTAAAACCCACCCCCGACCCTTTAAATTAAATCCCCCACCCTCCCGAACCCCCCCCAAATGACTTAAATAACCTGCGGGTCCAGCGGCGGTCCGGAACGGCAGCGGTCCGGAACGGGCTCCTGCTCCTGAATCTTGTTGTCTTCAGCCGGCGCCATTTTCCAAAATGGCGCCGAAAATGGCGGCGGCCATAGACGAACACGATTGGACGGCAGGAGGTCCTTCCGGACCCCCGCTGGACTTTTTGGCAAGTCTCGTGGGGGTCAGGAGGCCCCCCCCAAGCTGGCCAAAAGTTCCTGGAGGTCCAGCGGGGGTCAGGGAGCGATTTCCCGCCGCGAATCGTTTTCGTACGGAAAATGGCGCCGGCAGGAGATCGACTGCAGGAGGTCGTTCAGCGAGGGTTCCGGCGCCTCGCTGAACAACCTCCTGCAGTCGATCTCCTGCCGGCGCCATTTTCCGTACGAAAACGATTCGCGGCGGGAAATCGCTCCCTGACCCCCGCTGGACCTCCAGGAACTTTTGGCCAGCTTGTGGGGGGCCTCCTGACCCCCACGAGACTTGCCAAAAGTCCAGCGGGGGTCCGGAAGGACCTCCTGCCGTCCAATCGTGTTCGTCTATGGCCGCCGCCATTTTTCGGCGCCATTTTGGAAAATGGCGCCGGCTGAAGACAACAAGATTCAGGAGCAGGAGCCCGTTCCGGACCGCTGCCGTTCCGGACCGCCGCTGGACCCGCAGGTTATTTAAGTCATTTGGGGGGGGTTTCAGGAGGGTGGGGGATTTAATTTAAAGGGTCGGGGGTGGGTTTTAGGGGGTTTTAGTGTGCCGGCTCACGATTCTAACGATTTATAACGATAAATCGTTAGAATCTCTATTGTATTGTGTTCCATAACGGTTTAAGACGATATTAAAATTATCGGACGATAATTTTAATCGTCCTAAAACGATTCACATCCCTACCCTAAACCCACCCTGACCCTTTAAAACAGATCCCTTAGCTTCCCCCACCCTCCTGACCCCCCCCCCCAAAAAAAAAAACTTTTTACAGGTACCTGGTGGTCCAGTGGGGGCGCGGGGAGCGATCTCCCACTCTCGGGCCGTCGATTGCCACCAATCAAATGGTGCCGATGGCCCTTTGCCCTTACCATGTGACAGGGTATCCGTGCCATTGGCCGGCCCCTGTCACATGGTAGGAGTAATGGACGGCCGGCGCCCCATAGAGCAGGTCAAAACTTAGCCTAGTAGACATCTGGTGAAATGCATATTCAGCTGCTTTGCTGTGCCACTGAACATACATTGTAACTTAGCTGGAATGGGTTTAACCAGGTAAGTTACTTACATGGCCAGCTTCGAACATCTACCCCTCTGTGTCCTAGCTCTGCATAATAGCTTGCTTTGTACACTAACAGGTACATTTTAAAAGGAGCATGCGTGTGCTCAGAAACACGCATATTGGCATGTGAGCAAAAATATGCTTAATTAAATATCATGCATTCAAGAGCATACATATCATTTAAAATATCCCTGCCATGCCTGTGTGCAACCATTAATAACTTGCTTGCTCAAATGACCATATGGGAAGAGGGAGGGAGAGAGGGAGCAAGAGAAAGAATATGACACTCTATATCTCCCACTGTAAGAGGGACACTTTCAACTCAGGGTGGGTTTTTTTTTTTTTGGGGGGGGGGGGTTACAAGGGTCTACAGACACTTGCCCCCTAGGCAGATCAATGTAATGCTGCCCCCCAAAAACCCAGCCTGAATTGAAAGTGCCTCTCATATAGTAAGAGATATATAGAGTATCATATTGTTTGTCTGTTTCTCTCTGTATTTCAAGGCCCCCTTTGTTCCTCATCCTGTTAGCCTCACACTTGAGCCTGAACCTTGCTCCTCATCAGGACTAGCAGTAAAGTTACACAGGTAACATGTCAACATGAGCCATGATCAGCCTGTGCAAAATTCAGGGTTATGTACATAAGTCTTGACCCCAGAAAGCTCAGGCCCCACCCCTTTTTTTGCCTCCTTGACACATGCACAGGTATGTACAGGTGTATTGCCCAGCTTTTTCAAATTTGCGTTGCTCATGCGCGGCTCATCTATGTGTGTACGGGGCTGTTTTTGCACGAACAACCCTTTAAAATCTACCTGTAAACTTGTAAAAAAACTAAAAGTCTCGTAGGTGCAAAAATGTCCACTTATGCATGCAAGCGAGCCACGCGGGAGCTATGCAAGTAGGAGGAAAAGGGGCAGGGCATGGGAGTGAGGTGAGGCCAGCACTGACCCCTAATTTTCCTGAGCCAGCGCATGTATGTTAGCTACAGCTCCTTGGTAGGCGTAAACGTCTGGTGAACATTGGGATAGAGAGAGAGAGAGACTCTTTATAAGGCTCAGCTTGACACTCAATATATGAACCATTGTAGACCTTATAAGTGATGAAAAGAGTTGAGTGGACAATGCAGCTAGCAGAGACTGGAGTGTACAAATCAACTCCTTTTCATCACATGTCTAAAATTATTGATGTCAGTTTTACAATGAATACCTTTGAGTATGTCTGAAACAACCCCCCACCCCCACCCACATCCCAAAAACTCACCCCGAATTAAAGTGCCCCCTTACAATGGTCCATATATTGAGTGTCAAGCTGAGCCTTATATGTCTCTCTGTCTCTTTCAGATATGCACGTAAACTGCAGACATACATACATGAAGAGTATTTTATAACCTACACGTATACTTTATAAACTAGCTCATATCTTCGTGCAAGGCAAGATACACATGTTTATTGGGCACACGTGCAGCCCTTTTAAAATCTACCTGTAAAAGCGTTCATTAGTTGTTTACAGTAATTGAATCATTTTGAGAGAACACATGGTATCTGCTTGGGACAGCTATAGAGGACAGTGGTAGGAATAGGATTTGGAAACTGAAGTATTTTAACAATCTACCCTGTACTCTCTCAAGAGCTAAGGCAATGAGAGAGGTGATAAGTTGAAGACAAATGAAAACAGAAATAAATATGATCTAGTAGCACTGTGGGCTACAATTCCCCAGAAGCCAATCAAGTTAATGCTGGCTCTTTGGTAGTGGCCAGGTAATGTCCACAAAGAATAGAAAGAAAATAAGGAGAAGATAAAGAGGCATGACCCACCAATATCACAATTAATGGGGGTAACTGGTTTGAAATGAGTTAACTGCAACTACCCTTCATTCAGCCTATTTTATCACTTAGCTTCAAATTATGCACTGCATGTACTTGCAGCTAATTTTCAAAGAGATACTGAGAAGTTTTCAATTTCAATTTATTTCTACTATGCCACAACTCCAAAATAGTTCAATTATGTTATACAATGCATAAAACATAAATGCTAAGTATTTCAGCAAAGGAATATTAGACAGTACAACAAAATGATTAAAACAAAGCAAAATATATTCTAAAGCAAAAGAAAATGCAATCACAAAACAGATAAGGTTAAAAGTTGCTGTCCAAAATCAGCTATATAAATCAAAACTTAAAAGCTAAAGTAAAAAATAACCAGGACTTCACGTTTCATCAAAATATGCAAATAATCCAGTTCCCAAGGCAGATCACTTGGCACATCATTCCAAAATTTTGAGATTGACCAAGAAAAAGCTCTTTTCTTACCAGATGGAAATTGGAAGAACTAGGAATTTGCAATAGGGCTTCCTCCGCTGATCTTAAACTGCCTTCTGAATCTAATAGGCAGCCAATAATGTTCTTTTAGAATTGGTGTTATATGTTCAGTAGGGATGTGCATTCATTATCAACGAATCGTTTTCCGTACGGAAAATGGCGCCGGCAGGAGATCGACTGCAGGAGGTTGTTCAACGGTGGTCCGGAACCACCACTGAACGACCTCCTGCAGTCGATCTGCCGGCGCCATTTTCCGTACGGAAAACGATTCGCGGCAGGAGATCATTTTCCGGACCCCCGCTGGACCCCCAGGGACTTTTGGCCAGCTTGGGGGGGCCTCCTGACCCCCACAAGACTTGCCAAAAGTCTAGCGGGGGTCCGGAACGACCTCCTGCAGTCGAATCGTGTTGGTCTATGGCCGCCGCCATTTTGCGCCGCCATTTTGAAAAATGGCGCCGGCTGAAGACAACACTATTCAATTGCAAGAGGCCGTTCCAGACCGCCGCTGGACCCCCAGGTAATTTAAGGCATTTGGGGGGGGGGTTCGGGAGGGTGGGGGATTTAATTTAAAGGGTCGGGGTGGGTTTTAGGGGGTTTTAGTGTGCCAGTTTTCCTGCCCTCCCCCTTCCCCCAATTTACGATTTTTTGACGATAAATCGGGGGAATTGGTATTGTATCGTGGCCCTAACGATTTTTGACGATTTAAAATATATCGGACGATATTTTAAATCGTCAAAAAACGATTCACATCCCTACTATTCGTTGTATTCGTGGGTTCGCGAAATGCACAGCGATCCTCCAGGAATAAAACATATCATATTAGTTTCATTCTTTTGGCTCGCAGTGATTTCTTAGCGGCTGTTTGAAATAGGAGAAGACCATGTGGGAGTATCCATAACAAAAACCAGCCCTTTCCTATGAGTCATAAGTGACCTCATAGCCCTGTCATAGAGTGGGTCAGACAGGTTGGCAAGTAGACGAGAATGCAACCTATCAGAGCTAAGCATTTTTCTAAAGCAGCCAATCGCCGCTCTCACTCAGTGCTCTGTGACGCTGTTCATGATGATGCTGTACTATTCATACGTTAAGTACGTGGTGTGCCATGCTCTTTCTTTGCGGGGGTGGTCCGGGGAAGTGGCTGTACTCAGAGCTAGTCTGAAGGCCAAATTTTAAAAGGTGCGCAGGGGCGTAGATTTGTTCGTGCAACCCGGCGCGAACAAACCTACACCTGATTTTATACCATGCGCGTGCTGCTGCATGCACATTATAAAATCCAGGGTCGGCGTGTGCAAGGGGGTGCACAATTGTGCAACTTGTGCACACCGAGCCGCACAGCCTTCCTCCGTTCCCTCCAAGGCCGCTCCGAAATCGGAGCGGCCTTGGAGGGAACTTTCTTTCCGCCTCCCCCACCTTCCCCTCCCTTCCACTACCTAACCTGCCCCCCAGCCCTACCTAGAACCCCCTTACCTTTGTCGGGAAAGTTACACCTGCCTACTGGCAGGCGTAGCTTTCGCGCACTGGCAGACGGCCGGCCCGCGATCCCGGGCACAGCGGCAAATGGCCGCTGTGCCTGGAGGCTCTGATCACGCCCCCGCCCCCAGACTGCCCACACCCCACCCTTTTTGCTAACCCTGGGACATACACATGTCCCGGGGCTTGCACGAGCCGCCGAGCCTATACAAGATAGGCTCAGCATGCGCAGGGGAAACTTGAGGCAGCTTTTCGGGGGTTAAGTGCGTACGTTACATGCGTTACCCTTTGAAAATCTGCCTCTGAGTGTTTCAAATCTATATTCAATTGCTAGCTACTTTGATAGAATTTTCCATTGGAAAAGGTATTTGTTCGATTTTGCTGCATTGCCCCAATGGATACTCCCACATGGTCTTCTCCTATTTCAAACACTGATGCTATGCTTTTTTTTTTTTTTTTTTTTATTGATCTCAGACGGTCTCTCTTGCTGTCCCACTGAGACAAGCTGCTAGCAGTGGCATTTTGCTGCTTATTTTTATATTTTACCTCATGGGGTAGGTTGAAAGCAGGATTTGGGTGTTGTGGGTGGGAGATATATTCAATTTCTAGCTAGTTTGATAGAATTTTCCATTGAAAAATGTATTTCTTCGTTTTTGCAGCTGGTTTTTTTTTATTGAACTCATATTGTCTCTCTGTTCTATTTTAAGCCAAGAAGGCAATGCGCACTGGGCATCAGTGGGCACTGGGCAGGTTTGAAGACTCACATATATTGGTAGAGCAGTGCTCTTTTAAGCCAAGAAGGCACTGCATGCGGTGTCAGTGGGCAGTTTTGCAGACTCACATATATTGGGACAGCAGTGATCTCTGAAGCCAAATCCCCAGAAGGCGCCCAGTGCACTTCCTTCTTGACTTAAAATGCACCGCCGGCGCTACCTTTGCCCTCACTATGTCATACGGGCGTCGTGAGGGCAAAGGTAGCGCGGCGCCATTTTGAAGATTGGCAATACGGCCCGCGTGCAGGAGGTCGCTCCCGGACCCCCGCTGGACTTTTGGCAAGTCTTGTGGGGGTCAGGAGGCCCCCCCCCCCAAGCTGGCCAAAAGTCCCTGGGGGTCCAGTGGGGGTCCGGGAGCGATCTCCTGGACGCGTGACATCGGGAGCTAGGAATCAAAATGGCGCCGGTGCTACCTTTGCCCTATCACATGATAAGGGCAAAGGGCCACCGGCGCCATTTCTCTTCACAGCAGCCGTCGCCAGAGAGCGGGGACATCGTGCCGGGATCGCGCCGGGACCCTCCCACTGGACCCCAGGTCTTTTAAAACATTTGGGGGGGGGGGGTTTCGGGAGGGTGGGGGTTTGTTTTAAAGGTTTGGGGTGGGTGTTAGGGTTTTTTTGGTGTGGCCAGAGAGCGGGACATCGCGCTGGGACCCTCCCACTGGACCCCAGGTCATTTAAAACATTTGGGGGGGGGGTTCGGGAGGGTGGGGGTTTGTTTTAAAGGTTTGGGGTGGGTGTTAGGGTTTTTTTGGTGTGCCGGTTTTCCCGCCCCCTATTTAACGATACAATACAAATGCCTCTGACGATAAATCGTGGGCATTTATATTGTATCGTGCACTCTAACGATTTTGGACGATTTTAAAATTATCTGACGATAATTTTAATCGTTCAAAAACGATTCACATCCCTACAAGACAAACCTCCATCCATTGTAACTGAAGATTGGAAGTTGGCCCATGTAACTCCAATATTTAAAGAAGGGCTCTAGTGGGTGATCCAGGAAGCTATAGACTGGTGAGCCTGACTTCAGTGCCAGGAAATATCATGGAAACTATTCTCAAGAACAAAATCACATAACATTAGATAATGGCACACAGCCAGCATGTATTTACCCAAAGGAAGTCTTGCCTCACAAATCTGCTACACTGTTTTGAATGGATTAATAAAATGTGGATAAATGTGAACCAGTATGTGTAGTGTATCTGGAATTTCTGAAAGCATTTGACAAAGTCCCTCATGAGAGGTTTCTAAGAAAACTAAAATGTAATGGGATAAGAGGCAATGTCCTTTTGTGGATTGCAAGCTGGTTAAAAGACAGGAACACAGAGTAGGATTAAATGGTCAGTTGTCTCAGTGGAAAAAGGTAGACAGCAGAATGCCTCAAGGATCTGTACTTGGACTGGTGCTTTTTAATATATTTATAAATGATCTGGAAAAGAGTACGACAAGTGAGATGATCAGATTTGCAGTTGATACAACTATATTCAGAGTAGTTAAATTGCAAGCAGATTGTGATAAATTGCCGCAGGATCTTGTGAGACTGGAAGACTGGGCATCCAAATGGCAGAATTTAATGTGGAAAAGTGCAAGGTGATACTGCATATAAGGAAAAATACCTATGCTGTTGTTACATGATGTTAGGTTCCATATAAGAAGTTTGCACCCAGGAAAATTTCTAGGCATCATAATGGATAATACATTACATTTGTCATCTTAGTATGCTGTGGTGGTCAAGAAAGCAAACAGAATGTTAATAATTATTAGGAAGAGAATGCTGGATGAAACAGAGAATGTCTTAATGCCTCTGTATTGCTCCATGGTGAGACTGCATATTGAATACAGTATGCAATTCTGGTCACCACATCTTAAAAAAGATGCACTGGAAAAGGTACAGAGAAGGGAGACCAAAATAATAAAGAGGATGGAACGGCTCTCCTATAAGGAAAGGCGAAAGAGGTTAGGGCTGTTCAGCTTGGAGAAGAGATGGCTGAGGGGGATATGATAGAAGTCTATAAAATCATAAAACAAGTTGAATGAGTAAATTTAAATTGGTTATTTACTTTTTCAAATAATAAAAAGACTAGGGGGCACTCCATGAAGTTAGAAAATAGCACAATTAAAACAAATCAAAGAATTATTTTCATTTGATGCCAATTAAGCTCTGGAATTCTTTGCCAGAGAATGTGGTTAAAGCCATTAACAAAGCTGGGTTTAAAAAAAGGTTTGAATAAGTTCCTGGAGGAGAAGTCCATAAACTGCTAATAATCAAAATGACTTATGGAAAGGTCACTGCTTATTACTGGCTTTACTAGCTTGGGATTTATTTAAATGTTTGGGTACTTGCCAGGTGCTTGTGACCTGGAATGGACACTTGGAAACAAGATGCTGGGCTTGATGTACCCTTGTTCTGATTCAGTATGGCAATTTCTTATGTTCTACCCAAGTGGAAGTGAAGCACAGTGAGTACTCCAGCTGGACTGGAATGGATCTTTGAACTTGAGAAATCCATGGCCATGATTGGAATGGGAGGTGAAATAGATTGTTACATTGGTAGCACATTTACTGTCTCCCTAGTAGTTTTGCAGAGAGGATGCAAATTATCTTTGTTGAGTAGGAGGTGGTAACATTGGACACCCTCTGGTTAGCAATAGCTACCCTAAGAAGTATATAAAATTAGTTATTATAGATAAAGATGTCCATTCCTCCAAATTATTAGCTTATGATATAAAACTTTAAAACACTGGTGAATTAGAACAAAATATTTCAACAGTACAAGAGGTTGCAAGCTCTCTAATAAAAGATAATGTGGCCCTATTATCTAAATTGGAAAACGGAGAATAATAGATGGCACAATCTAAGGTTTCTGAATTTTTCAAGATCATCTTTGATTTCACCTTTGTACATTCAGGAGATTCTGAAAATATCTATACAATATATTCCTCCAACCACTAAAGCTGGGAGATGCAGGAGGATTGGAGAAGAAGAAAAGATTTTACTAAGTCATTTAACATAGGAGCAAGAAACATAGTAGATGATGGCCAAAGGAGATCCATTGGCCCATTCAGTCTACACATCCATTTCCATTTATTGTGCTAAGGATACATTCCAGCTGCCAATTGTAAGATATCTCTCCTTATCTAGGACAGACCTCTTTTGTATTTCACCATCTTAGACAGATGAGCATACAAAATCCTTAATTTTCTTCATACTCGGCATCCTTTCCATCTACTCCTTCCTGCCCCCTCTCCACACACTTTTCACATCTAGGCAAAAGATTTGTGATATGTATTTATATATTTCAAATTGTAATCTAAATAGCTGCCGATAGCATAGCTGTTGACAAACATCTAGTCCTCTAGCTTCACTGCATAGCCTGCCTCCCTGCCTTCCCATCAACCAACTGAGAGAAGACACAGCATGCATCTATGAAATAACTATAACTCTTTTGAGATAGTTTTTATTCTTACATTGAGATGTTACAAGGGGTGTTATGTATTTATTTTGCTACAGTGGGAAACTGCAAACCTGGACCTGTTTTCACATTTTTCTTTAGGACACTTCAGCTTAGTTGATGGCAGTTCTTTTCAGGTACCTTAAACATTCAGTATTATGCTAAGACAGGGGAAAATATATTAATTGTTTGAATAATAAAACATGACTGTATCCAATTTTTTTTTATTCTGAAAGATCTCATCTGGTCCACAGTACATTAGGAGTTGTAGAAGTATAACTGTTGGAAAGGGTCACAGCTGGCCTTATACTTTTTCTTTTGGAGAATATCTATTACTGAACTGTTTGTTCCCTGCAATAAATAAGACAGCGTGCCTTCAACAGTTGTTGGGGGTCACTGGTTTTAACCCCACTAGTATTATTGGAAGATGACTTTTTATGAGAGCTAGCATGAACTATCCACTAAATGATTTTTTTCACTCCCTGGCTATATCTTTACAAATATGATTTGTACTGCATCTCCTGAACTACTATATTGCTCAAAGCCTATGTAACACCATCAAAGTTTTATGAGTAACTGTAATCTATGCTACTGAACATAAAAAAATGTCTAAATAAACTATCTTAATCCTCAGTTTAACCATTGTTTTATTCTTCAAGGAAAACAATTTTGGGATTCTTTTATTTTAGTGACATGTTTAACTTATCCCTTACATGATTATCATAGAAATGACCATATTGTGATGAGGTCTATCTGATAGTGTAACAGTAAAAGAATAAATTCCATTTTCTATTGATATGTTTTGTTTCGAACAAGAATTATTCAGGTAGCGATAAGGCTAATATTCATTCAATGGATTGAGTGGCTTGACAAAATCACCTCAACTTGAGTTTGAATTCAAATAATTAATGTTATGCCTGTCTGTCGCAGACGGTTACGACCGCGAGTACTCATTTATTTATTTATTTTAAAGTATTTCTATACCGTTTTTACAAATAAAATTTTATCAAAACGGTTCACAAAGATAATTGTACAAATAAAAAATCAAATTGAAAGAATAAAAATTACAAAAAAACAGGTATAACAATCAAAGTAACAAATTTACAAAATTAATCTACTCTTAAAAAGAGAAAGAAAAGGAATCAAGTGCCGTTCAATTACCCGAAAATGGGTAGTGGAAGGGAATAACAGAGATGTTAACATGGTGTTTTGCTGTGGTAAAATAAGAGACACACTGCCCTCTCTCTCCTGCCCTCCCTGGGGCTGCTCACTGTGCGGGCCTGCCTACATCACTGTGTTCCGCGGGACTTCTCTCGGCAGCATGGATGCCGCTACTCCCTACTCCGACGCCGGGCCTTCCTAGGCGCACGCGGGCGTCACAGGCCTTGCCTTTGAAGCCTCTTCGGCAGGAACCTCAGGGGCGTCCCTGTTTGATGACATCATCGGTCTCCCATATTTAAGCTCTACTTTCGCCCCCAGCAAACCGACTTAGCAACAAGTTCTATCCGTAGTCTGAACTCCTGATTTGTGTTCCTGAGATGTCGTCTCCTGCCTCGCTCTTGGACCCTGTCTGGCACCTGCTCCTCGGGGGTCAGTGTGCAATCCTATGGGGACTCACTCCCCTGGCCTATGCTGCTCCTCGGGCTGGTTCTGTGCCTCTTGGGCCCTATTCTGCATTGCTCCTGCTACTCTGGTCTCCATCGGAACACCGCGGCAACCTGTAAGTTCCTCGTCTGGCCTTCCATGCTCCTTGGGGTTGTGCCTGTATCCTCACCAAGACTGGCTGCATTTGCCCGCTCCTCGAGCCACACTTCTATTCAAGAGACTACCTAGAACTGCCCTGCTCCATGGGGCTGGACTTCAGCTTGTTCTTGTCAGCTGTCCCGCTCCTCGGGTCAGTCCCTTTGTTACATCACTGGCAATACCTCCGCTTTCTGGGTTCTTTCCTATGTCAGCAGCTGGGTTCTGGACCGGACTATCCCTACCCTGTGGATGGGTGATGTCTCTTACCTACGTCCACCATGCTGCAGCTCCGCCCCCTCGGGGCTGATCTTCCGGAGAACCTCCTACTTGACTATCCCTGCGCCTACCACTCCATGGTTCACCTGGCGCCTCTCTCTTCAGAGACACACTCCAAGAACCACCTACAGCCTACAACCCTGTGGGGGTTATCTCCTGGTCCCTGGGGCCTCTCCACCACTGTGCCTAGAGCTCCCACCTGTGCCGGTACCTCGCCTCCTGACGACGTGGACCTGTGGGGCTCCTCCCCACAGGCTGTAACAACTCGCACCTCGGGCCAACATACACACAAACCATAACAGATTGCCAAGTTCATGGATCCTGCAGAGGTATCGGCTCTCCAGGGCATCCCTGGCATGGCACAACAGATCAGCGAACAACAGAAATTCTTGGAGTCCCTGGTCACTGCCATAGACAACCTGAGCTCTCATTTAGATGCCACTGTGACCACCACTACCACATCTATCAAGCTCAATGCCTCTACCTCTTCACCAGCTCCTTGTCTGACTGTGCCATTGCCGGCACTCCACGCTTCTCAGGAAACCCTCTCAAGTGTCAGGGCTTCCTGAATCCTTGAATATGCATTTCTTCTTGCAACCCATTTACTTCCCAGATGTGATCATCAAGACCACGTACATTCTGGCCCTCCTGGATGGCAAGGCTCTGGCATGGGCATCACTTCTCTGGGAGCGAGCAGATCCTGATCTTTGGGAACTTCCAGGGTTCCTCACCCTGTTTTGGTCCATCTTTGAAGATCCAGGCCAGTGTGCCATCACTGGGTCAACTCTCCTCCACCTTCAACAGGGCTTTCACTCTTTAGTAGACTATGTCAGAGTTTTGAACTCTCGCTTCAGAGTTGCACTGGGACTCCGACTGTGCACTCCATCTTCTTGGAGGGATTTAGTCCTCGCAAAAAGGACAAGATGGCTGCTCGCAAATTGCCCACCTCCTTGGACTCTCATTAACCACACTGGGTGCATCAACCATCGATTACAAGAACGCTCTCATGATTCCAGAGCATCCCGGATACCGACTTCAGGATGACCCTGAGCTCGACATTTGTCCTTTCCAAGACTGACCAGTCCACCTATCTCCACAGAGGAAGAACCCATGCAAATGTGTAGGAGTAGACTCTCTCCCAAGGAGCGTCGTCGTCAACAGCAGTCAGGCCTTTGCTTGTACAGTGGCCAGGCTGGGCATGCCATTGCCTCGTGTACAGTCTGTCTGGGACTGCCGGGCCTAGGTTCTGTTGGAGGACTCCTCCTAGGCCTGACTTCACTGTCTCCTCCACTGACCGTTCCCGTATCCATTTGGATGAATGGCCAGGAATTCTACACCTTAGATCTGGTGGACTCTGGGGCTGGAGGGAACTTCATCTTGAAAAAGCTCACCCAGCATCTATGGATCCCCACCATTCATTTTACGATTCCCTTATTACTTTCGTCCATCCACGTGGAACCTCTGCCTGGTGAGGTCACCCACACTACCTCTCCCATCCAGCTACTGTTAGTGCTCGTGGTAGTTGTGGGTGGATCCTTGGGCTGGTAGCAGATGACCACACCCCCGGGGGAAGATCCCGAGAGGGACCACCAGTCAGGCTCAGAGTATGGAGACAGACACACACTAGTTCTTTTATTAAAGAGTATATTGAACCACCAGAGGTGGTAGTAGTGAGCTGGAAATGCCCAGCAGGTCTGTAGTCCCTCAGATACTGGAACAGCGATCCTGGATAACTGAGCTGTAGAGAAACTGAATATAGTGAGTAGGCAGGTTATGCAGAGTTCAGGAACAGAACCTTGATGGTAACACTCACACTATAGTCTCTTAGAAGCAGTTCAGGAGCTGGAATGAAGTAGGCCCTCGAGGAGAGAGTACCTGGTTCCAAGGAATGCTCTGAGAGAGAGATGGTAACTCACTGGTGGTGTAGGCAGCGATGACTTCCTGGCAGAAGTGGTATTCAGTAGCAAGTCCGGGAACGTGGGCCCTCGAGGAGCGAGTACCGATTCCAGACTGCGATCTGAAAAGCAAAAGAGAAAGCGAGGCCCCCGAGGAGCGGGTACCCTTGGTAAGTCTGAGGAGGCAGAGTAGCAAGGTATGTGGAGAGCAAATCCCATCTGCCGATACCTGGAGGAAAGCCCTTGCTAACTCAATTCGTTAGCGATTTCAGAGACCTTAAATATCCGGTGAGGATGACGTCTTCGCAGGTTTCGCCCCTGAGGTTTGCGCGCGCGCCCTTAGGCTGCTGGGAAACCTGGCGGAGTGCAGCATCTAGCCGGTCCGAGGACGCCGGAGGGGAACGGCATGATGATGCCGCGGCAGCCAAACTTCCAACAGGCAAAGAGGGAGTCACCAAAGAGGTAAGGTGGGCGTAGTGGAGACGTCGGGCAGTGACGGTCTCAACAGCTACTCACTGGAACCTTACATGTGGAGACCATCTCGTTCAACATCTTAGATAAGGCCATCCACCTGGTTGTTCTGGGATTATGCTGGCTTCAGCAGCACACCCCACAGTTCGACTGGAGTACCCTACAGCTCTCCCAATGGGGCTTGGCCTGATATCAGAACTGCTTGGAGCCCGCTACACCTTTACCTTGTATGACGGCTGTACCCACTCTGTTTGGTCTTCCACCACAGTATGCATCCTTTGCCGACGTATTCTCTAAAAAAGCCACAGACACCTTCCCACCTCATTGCTCCTACGATTGTGCGATTAACTTATTGCCTAATACTGAGCCTCCATGGGGTAGGACCTACCCTCTCTCTCATACAGAGACTCAAGCCATGTCAGAATATATTCGGGAAAACCTGGCTAAGGGGTTCAACTGGCCCTCAAAGTCTCCAGATGGGGCAGGGTTCTTCTTCATGGGAAAGAAAGATGGCTCATTGCATCCCTGCATTGACTACCGAGGCCTAAATGAGATTACCGTCAAGTATTGCTACCCTCTGCCACTCATTTTGGAGCTTTTTGACAGGCTCAAGGGGCCAAGATTTTTTCTAAATTGGACCTCGGTGAAACATATAATTTGGTCCGGATCCAGGAGGGCGACGAGTGGAAAACCGCCTTTAACACACGTGACGGCCACTTTAAATATCTGGTAATGTCGTTCAGCTTGTGCAACGCACCCACGGTATTTCAAAACTTGATGAACAAAGTGTTCAGAGATATGTTGTACCAGTGTGTCGTCATATCTTGATGACATCTTAGTCTTCTCTCAAGATATTCAAAGTCATCACCAAGATGTCTCCCAAGATCTTCAATGCCTGCAAGACCATCAACTTTTTGCCGAACAAGAGACTGTTCCTTTCTTAGGCTACATGGTGTCCAGTCAGGGTTTTAGGATGGATCCCCAAAAACTGAAGTGCATCCGTGATTGGCCACAGCCCACAGGTCTCAAGGACCTCTAGAGATTCCTTGGCTTCTCCAATTACTACCGCTCATGTATTTACCATTATTCCACCCTGACTGCCTCACTCACAGCCATGACCCGCAAGGGCGTCAACCCTTCTCAGTGGTCACCGGAAGCCATGACCGCTTTTCAGGATATCAAGTCAGCCTTCCTTAAAGAACCATGTCTCTGATATCCGGATCCCACACGTCCATTCATGGTGGAAGTTGACGCCTCCGAGTCGGAGATGGGGCAGTGCTGAGTCAGTTCTCTACTACCCATAAGCTCCACCCCTGCTCATTCTTTTATCAATATTTTACACCTGCTGAACAAAACTACGGCATCGGGGATAAAGAACTGTTGGCCATCAAATTGGCTTTTGAAGAATGGTGACCTTGGCTTGAAGGGGCACAACACCAGATTACAGTATATACGGACCATAAGAATCTCCAATACCTGCACCAAGCCCAGCGTTTGAACAGCCGTCAGGCTCGCTGGTCTCTCTTCTTTACAAGATTCAACTTCCTTCTACTATACTGTCCAGGAGATAAGAATGGTCACGCTGATGCCCCTCTCGATCGTTCGTCACTGAGGATCTGTCTGATACCCCGTGACACATTATTGATCCCGCAAGGGTCATTCTGTCCACCACCTTTCCTGTGCCTCCAGGTAAGACAGTGATTCTTTGCCCGCAGTGGCCGAAGGTTCTACAATGGGCACACATCTCATTGACCTCTGGGCATCCAGGTCAGTCCAGGACTCTCTCTTCACTCTGCAACGCTACTATTGGTGGCCCACTATGCGAAAGGATACTCAAACGTATGTAGAGCCCTGTCCTACGTGCGCTCAGTACAAACCTCTGGCAGGGAAACCATGGGGACATCTACAGCCACTCCCATTCCCAGTGAACCCTGGACCCATATCACCACAGATTTTATTGTGGATTTGCCCATCTACAATGGAAATAACACCATTTGGGTCACTGTCAACAGCTTCTCTAAGATGGCACAATCTGTGGCTCTACCAGATCTTCCTACAGCACCTCAGTTAGCCAAAATGTTTTTTAAAATGTGTTTCAGCTCCACAGACTACCCACATATATCCTCTCGCACCGTGGTGTACAATTTACTGCACGCTTCTGGAAGTCGTTTTGTAAGAAGTTTGACATTTCCTTGTATTTTACCTCTGCATGCCACCCTCAGGCCAATGGCCAAACTAAGAGGACCAACATAACCCTTAAGCAATTTCTGCGAGCCTATGTGAGTCTGCGGCAAGACGATTGGGCTAGCCTTCTGCCTTGGGCGGAGTTTGCGCTGAATTCCCACGTGTCCTCCTCCACGGGTTCATCGCCTTTCCAGCTGATCTAGGGATGCCAACCTTTGCCACCACTTCCACTCCCGCTGTCTGTCACCTCCCCAGCAGTGCAGGCAACTTCCCCAGGAACTACATTAACTGTGGCAAAGTACCCAACGGTTGCTCGAAAAGGCCACTCAGAGATCAAAAAAGGCTTTCGACGCCCATCACCGTGCTGCACCCCAGTTTCAAACGGGAGATAAGGTATGGCTCAGCACTAAATTCATTCACCTCAAGCTGCTCTCAGCTTGTTTTGCCCCTATATACATTGGACCCTTTCCGATGTTAGGTCCTCTGGGTTCTGTTACCTATCGGCTACAATTGCCCTCATCACTCAAGATCCACAATGCATTTCACATTTCTCTACTCAAGCCTCTGATTCTCTCTGGATTCTGCAAGAAACCACCTGACCCTGTTCCGCTGTCTTCTAAGGCTGATGTCACCTAGTCTGGGAGGTCTTGGACATCCGGTAGCATCGAAGGAAATGGAATACCTTCTGTTGTGGGAAGGGTTTGGCCCTGAGCAGAACAGCTGGGAATCCATGGCTAATATCTTAGACAAGGATCTTCTGCGACAGTTCCATGCCAACCATCCTCACAAGCCCAAACCCCCATGGAGGGGCCTTAAGAGCGGGGGTATTGTTTTGCCTATTGGTCGCAGATGGCTGTGACTGTGAGTACTCACTTCCTGCACTGCTCTCCTGCCCTTGCCAGGGCTGCTCACTGCGCGGGCCTGCTTATATCGCTGCGTTCCGTGTTCCACCAGATTGTAGATAGTTCACTATCCTTTCCTTCAGCAGAGTCTCCATTAATTTTCCCACCGCTGAGGTGATGCTAACTGGCCTGTAGTTTCCAGCCTCTTCTCTGCTCCCACTCTTGTGAAGCGGGACCACCACCACACTTCTTCAGTCACTAGGTACTAGGGATGTGAATCGTTTTAGGACGATTAAAATTATCGTCCGATAATTTTAATATCGTCTTAAACCGTTATGGAACACAATACAATAGAGATTCTAACTATTTATTGTTATAAATCGTTAGAATCGTGAGCCGGCACACTAAAACCCCCTAAAACCCACCCCCGACCCTTTAAATTAAATCCCCCCCCCTCCCGAACCCCCCCCCCCAAATGACTTAAATAACCTGCGGGTCCAGCGGCGGTCCGGAACGGCAGCGGTCCGGAACGTGCTCCTGCTACTGAATCTTGTTGTCTTCGGCCGGCGCCATTTTCCAAAATGGCGCCGAAAAATGGCGGCGGCCATAGACGAACACGATTGGACGGCAGGAGGTCCTTCCGGACCCCTGCTGGACTTTTGGCAAGTCTTGTGGGGGTCAGGAGGCCCCCCCCAAGCTGGCCAAAAGTTCCTGGAGGTCCAGCGGGGGTCAGGGAGCGATTTCCCGCCGCGAATCGTTTTCGTACGGAAAATGGCGCCGGCAGGAGATCGACTGCAGGAGGTCGTTCAGCGAGGGTTCCGGCGCCTCGCTGAACGACCTCCTGCAGTCGATCTCCTGCCGGCGCCATTTTCCGTACGAAAACGATTCGCGGCGGGAAATCGCTCCCTGACCCCCGCTGGACCTCCAGGAACTTTTGGCCAGCTTGGGGGGGGCCTCCTGACCCCCACAAGACTTGCCAAAAGTCCAGCGGGGGTCCGGAAGGACCTCCTGCCGTCCAATCGTGTTCGTCTATGGCCGCCGCCATTTTTCTGCGCCATTTTGGAAAATGGCGCCGGCCGAAGACAACAAGATTCAGTAGCAGGAGCCCGTTCCGGACCGCTGCCGTTCCGGACCGCCGCTGGACCCGCAGGTTATTTAAGTCATTTGGGGGGGGGTTCGGGAGGGTGGGGGATTTAATTTAAAGGGTCGGGGGTGGGTTTTTAGGGGGTTTTAATGTGCCGGTTTTGCGATTTTACGTTTTTTTCGATTTTTTACGATTTTTCACGATTTTTCACGATATTTTACCCCCCCAAACGGCAACAATACGATTCCCTCCCCCTCCCAGCCGAAATCGATCGTTAAGACGATCGAGGACACGATTCACATCTCTACTAGGTACTATACACTTTTGCAAAGATCTATTGAACAGGTCAAACAGTGGACCAGCCAGCACATCTCTGAGTTCCCTCAGTATTCTGGGAACCTCATCAGGCCCCATGGCTTTGTCTACTTTCAGTTTTCTTAGCTCTTTCCATACATTATCTTCCGTAAATGGAGTTTCATCTGCTCCACCCTCTTCTACAGTCTTGATAACAAGTGACGGTCCTTCTCCAGGGTCTTCTTTAGTGAACACGGACTAAAGTATGTTTAATATTTCTGCTAATTCATCATCTCTCTCCACCCATTGATCCTTATCCCCTTTCAATTTCACTATACCACTATATTTCTCCTTTCTCTGATATATCTGAAAAATGTTTTGTCACCTAGCTTTATCTCCTTGGCAATCCTTTCCTCTACCTGACTTTTTGCTTTCTTGATTAGTTTTTTCATCTCCCTCAGTTTAACCAGATAATCCTCCCTGTGTTCTACTTTTTGGGATTCTTTATATTATGTAAAAGCTGCTATTTTTGCTTTTATTACATCAGCCACCTCCTTTGTGAACCAGACTGGAGTTTTATTTCTCTTACTTTTGTTTACTTTTCTAACATATAGATTTGTTGCTTTTTGTAATTGCTCCTTTTAGTTTGGATCACTGTTGTTCAACCTCTCCCATTTTCTGTTGCGCGTCCCATCCGCGGCCCCACCACTGACAGGTCCCAGCCTGGCATCTCCAGCTGTGTCTCCCGCTGCTGCAGCCAGCCACTGCCATCCCCAGCACTCCGCATCGGTGTCCTCCACCTCCTCTGACCCTTCGACCTCCCAGGCCGCCCTGCAGACCTTGCATAGGGCCTCGGCATCCTCCCGTGCTGGGACCACGCCCCTAGGTGTGAGCGGATCCCGCAGCCCTTTAAGGGGTCCGCAACAGGCACTCCCGGATGATGACAATTGAACCTCCTACTTAAAGCGAGGCCCTGTCCCCAGGACCTCACCTTGGCAAAAGGGTCGACACTTCCGGTGAGGCTAGTTGCCATCCTGTGTTCCTGTGTTGTTCCTGCGTTCCTTGATCCAGTCTCTGTTTCAGTGTTCCTGTGTTCCTATGGTCCTCTGTGTTCCAGCGTCTGTCCTGATTCCTGCTCCACATTCCTCCTCTGGTAGTACCTTCTCGGACTGATTCACGGTAATGACCCCTGCTTGCTTGACCATGTCTGACCGCTGCCTGGAACTGACCACTGCTTGCCTTTGACTACTTTTGATCACTACCTGGAACTGACCCCTGCTTGCCTTACCACGTTGACCGCTGCCTGGAACTGACCTCTGCTTGTCTATTGACTACGCTTGGACTGATCTCGGAACTGACCCTTGCTTTGGCTGACCACCCTCGGATGGATACCCTGGCTTTGACCCTTGTGCTTCACTCGGATACTCTATTCGCTCCTCCTGTGACCATCAGAACAGCATGCTCAGTCGCTGCCCTCTGCCTACCTCAAGCTAGACCTGTAGGCACTGCCTATCTCACCTGGAGGACTTCCTTAGCCTGTTTCCTTCCAGAGGTCTCCAATCATCTTTGCCCAGGTCTAGTATATCCTTTCTTCATCAGCTGCGCACCTTTGCTCATGGTGGGCACACCTCTCTGCTACCTCTCCGGGAGACTCTCTGAGGCCCACCTAAGCCCAGGCGGTCCGCGTACCCAAGGGCCCAACCTGCAGAAACCCCGGATTTCTATTGGTGAAGCTCTGTCTCCTTGTCTCCTTGTGTGCTCTGCCTCCTGGTGGCAGGTGCTCTCTGGGTCTGACCAGAGGGCCGTACCAATCCTGCACCAGGCCAAGGGTCCACCTCCAGCGCAACATTTTCTCCCAGTCTTCAAGTTCTGCCTACAGATATTTCCCCATTTCTACAAAGTCTGTAGATAAGTGAAAGAACTAAAATAATAATAAATACCTGTTTGCAGGGCTAGGGTTCATCCATGCTGTGAGAGTGCTCTGTCCTGACTTTTTTTTTTAGGATGAAGCCCTGTGAAGAAATGTGTGGCCACAGTTTGAAAGAAAGAGAAAGAAGTATGTTTCAGAGGCTGAAATGCCATGTTTAAGATTGGGGCAGCCGGAGCAACAACGAAAGTCTTCGGTGGCAAGGCTGCCGTATTGTTTTAAATGAGAGCGGCAGAGGGGGGTGCAGCGAGTGAGAATTTTGGCGGCTTGAGTTGCATTTGAAGCAGACGCGGCATGTGCTGTGTGTGTGTGAAGAGGTGGATTCACGTTGGGACTGGAGCAGACAGCTAATTTTGTTGCCGTGGCTGCTCCGGGTCCCCTGATTTTTCCTGGGGCTTACAATGCGTCTCTTGACGCACTGAACTGCCGATAGAGGAAGTTTAAAAAAAGAAAGGGGAAAATTAATAATAAAAATAAAAAAATAAAAAATGTGCTGGGGAAAGGATGTTGTGCTGATGGTGGGCGAAGGTGAACCTTGGCCCAAGGTAGGGTTGGCACTACCCACAAGGCAAGCCCTACGGGTCTCCACCGTCAGGTTGAGGAGCAGGCTAGGAGGCGAGGCCGACTGGAGCTTCACCAATACCAGCACATGTACCCCTTAGGTTGAGCCCTCAGGTGCCGGGGCCAGTTGGACATAGGCGGGCCTCCGTGAGATGACTCCCAGTTGATGTATGCAAGGGTACGACAGAGACCTGCAGAGGTATTGGAGGGCAAGGGGATGGTCTGGACGAGGCAGGGTTCCAAAGACCCAGACGCCAACAGGAACAAAGGAGAACAGGGGGTGTCCAGGCAAAGATAAACTGAAGCCTGAGAGGCCATGTCCATAGGAGACAAGGAGAGTCCAAGGCAAGCTGGAGTCAGGGCAGGCAGCAGGAAGGCACAGTACCGGGATCAGAGCTGAGGTCAGAGCCAGGAGATAGATCAGATGTAGTCCAGACTAAGCGTAGGTCAATACCAGAGAATCAGTCCAAGCGTAGCCCAGGGGATGCAGGGGTCAATACCAGATAATCAGTCCAAGCGTAGCCCAGGTGATGCAGGGGTCAATGCCAGAGAATCAGACCGAGAATACGAGGAGCAGACAAGGGAACACACAGGAACAGGAACCAGGAACAATGACAGGAACAGGAACCAGGAACGAGCAACGAGTACACAAGCAATTGTGGAGACCTGTTGGCAAGGCAGGGAACAAGTGGCTGGGCCCTGCCTTTTATACAGAGGCTCACTGATGTCATCATCCAGGGCTGCGGGCTACTTTCCTGCTGCGGCCTCTTTAAAAGAGCACAAGTTGCGCAGGTCTAAGCAAGAGCCTGGAGGAAGCTGGGCGGTGGCGTCACTCTGCAGCCCGTGTGGAGTGGCCCAGCGGGTGCCAGGAGGAACTGAGCTGGAGTTAGAAGCGGAAGAGGTGGCTGTAGGCGCTCGGGGACAGAGGTAGCTGCCCACCGCCTCGTGAGAAGGTGAACCGGAGCTGGCAGCTGAGCTCTTGGGGTGAGTAGGCCATGGCGTGGGCCTGGCACGGCCGGGAACACATAACAAAGGACAGGATGGTAAATGTTAGTGCTGTTGCTGCTCTGGATCTTTCTGCACCATTTGTGGTTGCAATAAATAAAATAAAATATATACTTTGTGCAGAGAGAGATTTCCTGGTATATGGGGATTAGGACTTTATTAATGACATCATCAGTGGCATTATGAATTGCTATTATAATGCCAGTAAGATCTTTTGGGTTAAAGATAAAGGTTTTTAGAGCAATTTGAAATTCTAAAACTTAGCATTTTTAATATTTATGAGTTAAAGAGGTTCACATAAAATTTTAACATAAGAACATAAGAAATTGTCATGTTGGGTCAGACCAAGGGTCCATCAAGCCCAGCATCCTGTTTCCAACAGTGGCCAATCCAGGCCATAAGAACCTGGCAATTACCCAAACACTAAGAAGATCCCATGCTACTGATGCAATTAATAGCAGTGGCTATTCCCTAAGTAAACCCTAGTCTTCCCCATTCCCCATTCTTTTTATTTTAATAATTACTGCTTCTCCCGAGCAGAAGAATCTTCCGTGCACCGGCTGGCTGCCATTGCATGCTTCTCTGGGACAGGCCCTAATGGCCGCTGACCTGGCCAGCCCACTCCTCGCCTCTCCCCACCCAAAGCCTGCCCCCCAGCCCACCCCTTTTTTGGCCCGGAACTTCTGCGCATAAAGAGATATACATTCATTTTCATACTTATTGGGAAGTGGGTCAAAGCACCTATTAAACTTTAAAAATCCACATTTTGTTGGTGGCAGTCGAGTTTTTCATGGGATTTTGGGTAAATGGATGTTGTGAATGATGAAAGGGTGAGTTTGATGAGTTTATCTTGTGTTTTGGGGAAGATAAAAATGTATTTGGATACTATAGATTTTAATTGTATTTATAAATTTGATCTCTGTTACTTGGGGAGGTTGAGTTCCATCAATTCAAATCTTGAAATTGCTAAGGCAGAGGATATAGTTGTTATGGAGTTTCCTAGACTACAGAATTTTATTGAATATTCTTAAAGTGAAAAGGCAGACTAATGTTACTATTTTTAAATCAAATCACTTTTAAAATATTTTTATTTGTAAAGATAAACAGAAAAAGTAACTTGAAAATGTATTTTACTTCATTGTTTACTAAAGGAATGGTTGACTAGTAGCTACATGTTCTTATTCATTCTAAATGGAGAGGCTAGGAACTATTTTATCTAGTGACCTCATTAAGAGTAATAGTCTTTCAAACCCAATATAGTAGTTACAGCTTAGAAGACTGGGGGATTCCTGAGCTGACAGCTGAGAGAGAAAGACCTGTGCAGCAACTGTTGTTTATTTTGAGGCCTAGTGAAAGCACATAGTGAAAGATAAGAAAACAAAGAATGTTTGTGTGAGTGTGAGATATATTTATTTAGCATTTGGAAGGTAGGAAGCTTGAGTGAAACTTAAAATTAATTCTAAATTGACTGACCCACTGGTGAATTTTGTCAGTCTTGGTAGGCACTGGCCGTTCATTACAGCCGGCGCCATCCAGTGCTCCTACCATGTGACAGGGGCCGGCCAATGGTACGGATACCCTGTCACATGGTAAGGGCAAAGGGTCATCGGCGCCATTTTGATTAGTGGCAGCCGACGGCCCAGGAGCGGGAGATTGCTCCCGGGACCCCCACTGGACCACCAGGTACCTGTAAAAAGTTTTTTGGGGGGTCGGGAGGGTGGGGGAAGCTAAGGGATTAGTTTTAAAGGGTCGGGGTGGGTTTAGGGGTTATTTTTGTGTGCTGTTTTTCCCACCCTCCCCCAAAACGATAAGAGAACCCCCACGATCAATATCGTGGGGTTTTCCTATCGTTTTGGGGGAGCCCCCAATTTCTGACGATTTTGAAAATATCGACAATATTTTCAATCGTCCGAGTCCGATTCACATCCCTAATTCCTAGTATCCCAACGCTTGTCATGGTTGTGGTCCAACACTTCACACCTTGATGGTAATTTTTACTTTGCTCTTCTCGCTCTTGCTTAATTAGGTAGTGCTGATGTGCTTACTCTTCATGTGCTCCATATGTATTTATGTACTTATTTTTTATTGGCAAAAAGCAACAAAGGGACAACCTTATACCTTATTAACTTAATAAATTCTTTCCACGGTATATGGTTGTCCCTTAGTTGTTTTTTGCCTTGGCTACTTGGGACCGCCTTCCGATTTGTTTTATTGGACCTTATTTTTTATTGTACATTCCATTTCTCATGTTTTCTCCTTTTTCTCCTTCTTCTTTGACTCTCCAATCTTTTTCTTCCTTCTTTCTTTACTACTTTATGATAACAGGTATCAGTTGCAGGGATGGTGTGGGAAGGGATTGAGGGACTACATAATTTGTATAAAAACATGGCAACTGTGATTTTTGTTACTCCATTGTATGTTTCTGGAGTTTTGTTCTGTATCTGATTTCTTGTTTTGCCATAATAAAAATGTTTAAATACAAAAAAAAAAAAAAAGCGATCATAGAACATACATTGGGTATTTTGAAAAGCAGGTTCTGCTGATTTGACCACTCTAGAGGAGCCAGTATTTGCTGGAAGAAGCAGTGGATATCATTGTGGTGAGCTGCATACTTCACAATATCACCCTCCAGCATGGCATTCATCAAGATGTGAATCCAGACCTGGGGGCTAAAGCCCAAAATGTTTGCACCTGCCACAAACAGAGATAGCACGACAGAGGGGTATAAACTCTGTCGCAAGGTCATTGTAGAGTACTTCAGATGTACGCTTGTACACATAGTCAGGGTGGGATAAATTGACCTGGGGGAGGGAGGATTAGGATTCTAACATTTTTCTCTTCTCAGATCAGTGCTAAACCCCAGGAAGATTAATGCCAACAGAAAATGCACTGCTTTTAATATGTAGAAATTGTAAATGTGCCTGTTTTTCTTTAATTTTAATGTTTTCCCATTTACATTTTTAATAAAGTGACATTTTTAATGACAGCCTCATTGTTCATTGATCTTGTTCTTCATTGGTGTGAATTCTGGGCCTGTGACATCTGTGAAACACAACCCCAGCATCCTTGGTGCAAAAACTTACACAGTGGTTTGGAGCTCTTTGGACCAAAGATGCTGGTCCTGGTCTGGTCTGGGTGTTTCACAGGTGTCACAGGCCCAGCATCCTTGGTCCAGAGACTTCCACAATGATGGAAGACAGGTCTTGCAAATCTTTGGACCAAGAATGCAAGTCTGGAGCAACCATAACAGGCCCAGAATCCTTGATCCTGAGACCTGTGACACAGATGAAAAAGCCAGGTGCAGCATCCTTGGACCTCTGTGAAATATAGGCCCAGTATATTTGGTCCAGAGACTTCTACACCAATGTAGAAGTCTGTAGAATAAGGACACTAGGTTTGTGGCACACATAAAACACTCAGGGCCAGCATCCATGGTTTAAAATTCCACAGTGGTTTGGAAGTCTCTGGACCAAGGATGTGTCACAGTTGGTCCAGGCCTGCATCCTTGGTCTAGACATTTACCAGTCTTGCAAATCTCTGGAACAGCCATGCTAGGCCTGTGATGGTTGGTCCAGGTTTGCTTCCTTGGTCCAGAGATTTACAGACTGGTCTAACAAGACCATTCTTGTACCTCTCTGGACCAATCATGCTGGGCATTTCACAGTTGGTCCAGGCCTGTATCCTTGGCCCAGTGATATGCAAGACTGGTATATAAGAACATTGATATATGTTTGTTCCATTTGTGTGGTTTTGATTTTTTTTCCTTTCTATATCTGAACTCTTTTCACAATTTTCTGGGGATTTTATGAAGTTTTATTTTATTTTTTTCTGTTGTTTTTAGTGAGGATGCTGGTGGGGTACAATAGTACACTTCAAATTTATTGTATGTTTTGTAGGATATTTATATTAATATCCTTGAAGAAGCCTAGACTGGTGAAACATGTTGAGTCCTTATGAAGAAAAGATGAATTGATCAGGTAGTAACCACTATCTGTTGTATCTGTCGCTGTCCGACGTCCCTGCTCCGCTCACCTTACCTCGTTAGCGACTCCCTTCGGGGTTGATGGAAGGCTAGCTGCTGCGGCGTCTCCAGGCCGTCCTCCTCCGGCATTCCCGGACCGGCTCAACGCTGCAAGCCGCCATGTTCACCAGATGCTTAAGGGCGCGCGCAGCCCGACTGATATACCAGCATTGGTGCGAACCTCAGGGGCGTCCCCCTGAGATGATGTCACCAGCTCCAAATATTTAAGGTCTCAGTTTTCGCTAACAAGACGAGTTAGCAAGGGTTCGCTTCCTTCTGGTCGCTACGAATGGGATTCGCTCTCCGCAAACCCAGCTACTGTGCCTCCTCGGACTTCATTAGAGGTACCCGCGCCTCGGGGCCTTGCTCTCTCTTTTTCTTTCAGGTCGCAGTCTGGAACCGGTACTCGGGCCTCGAGGGCCCACGTCCCAGACTTGCTCTTGAATACCACTTCTGCTAAGAAGTCATCGCTGCTTACAACATTGTGAGTTTCCATCTATCTCTCAGAGCTTTCCCTGGGTCCAGGTACTCGCTCCTTGAGGGCCTAATGCATTCCAACTCCTGGGCTGCCTTAAGAAAATTTTGTGTGAGTGTTTTACCATCAAGGACTTGTTCCAGAACTCTGCCAACCTGGGATCGCTGTTCCAATACCTGAGGGACTACAGCCCAGCCGGGCGCTTCCAGCTCACTAGAAACATAGAAACATAGAAATGACGGCAGAAGAAGACCAAACGGCCCATCCAGTCTGCCCAGCAAGCTACGCAGTTTATCCATTTTTTTTTTATCTTCCCCCCCCCCCTTTTTTCCCCCTCCCCCGTCACTATTGGCTTCCAGCACCCTCCGGCCCCATTTCCCTTCCACCCCTCCACCAATGCAGAGAGCAGTGCCGTATCCGCATCCCAATGAACATCCAGCTCAATCAGGGGTAGCAACTGCCGCAATAAACGGCCACACCCCTGGCCCATACTCTTACCCACCTCTGTTTTGTTTGTTTGTTTTTTGTTTTTTTGGAGATGGCAGCCCTCCAACCTTCCGCTCCGTGAAGGTGGAACACAAACCACTGGCATCCCGCTCCGTGAATGCCTCTGTGGCTACTGCCGCTCTGTGCAGTATTTTGCTGCCTGAAGGTGGAACAACTACTGGCCACTACTGCCACCTTTGGTGGTTTAATATATTGCTTTTAAGAAGTCTTTGTTGCTTAACATCCGTGAGTCTGTATCTATCTCTCAGAGCATTCCCTGGAACCAGGTACTCGCTCCTCGAGGGCCTAATGCATATCAACTCCTGGGCTGCCTTAAGAGACTATTGTGGGAGTGTTACCATTAAGGACTTATTCCTGAACTCCGCATGTTTGCCTACTCACTTTCTTAGTTTACAGCTCAGCCACCTTGGGATCGCTATTCCAGTACCTGAGGGACTACAGCCCAGCCGGGCACTTCCAGCTCAGTCTGCCACCTCTGGTGGTTTACTATATTGTCTAATAAAATAACTAGTGTGTGTCTGTCTCCTACACTAACCCTGACCAGTGGTCCCTCTCGGGATTTCCCCTGAGGGTGTAGTCACCTGCCTCTGGTCCAAGGATCCACCCATAATTATTCTAAATAACTACAGATTGCTAAATATCAGCTTTAACAACAGAGCTTTCTGACAGATTGCTAACTCCCAGCTTTCACTACAGAGCTTTGTTAACAGATTGACAACAGATTGCTAACTCCTCACGGAGAACACATCACTATCACTGGATTTTTTGGGATCAAATTTGAACTGTGTTTTGCAGTACCTTTTGGATTTTCTATGTAGTTTATAGTCTGTTGAGACTTTTTAATAGTGTTTTGTTTTTTTTTTTGCATTCTTGGGAGTTTCACTTTCTTTTCTTTTTCTTCTTTTTTTCAATTTTTTCATAGATTTTTTTATTTATATCTTTTTTCCTTTTTCTTTTTTTTTTTGTCTGGTTGGCAGTTTTTTTGTTGTATAATGTTTTATTTTAATTAAAACATTTATATCCCACCAATCCACAAATCTTTTCTAGAAATGCATAATCAAAATAGACCAAACTTATGACAGACAAATATGCAATAATAAAACAATAAAAGTAAACAATAACAAAATAAAAATAAAATTGTGTACATTCATTGACCATTTCATGAACAGGAAATCAATATAACACTCAACTAATGCCCCCACAGACTTTGTAAAGGCTGTTATGATTAGTGTGTATGTGGACCCTTGGCCAGAGGTGTGAGTTGGTACAGCCTGTGGGGAGGAGCCCCACAGGTCCATGCCATCAGGTGGCAAGGTCTTGGAGTATAGAGTAGCTCTGTGCATAGTCAAGGGGAGAGCCCCAGAGACCAGGACATGACCCCTGTAGGGTAGCAGACTGTAGATGGCACTTGGAGAGACTGAAGAGAGAGGGCGCCAGGCAGATCATGGGATGATAGGCACCTGAAGAGCCAAGCTGTATATTCTCCGATGGTGTAGCCTAAGGAGCAGAGCCACAGTGCACTGGGAGTAGAGAGAGAGAGAGTGTAGGTGAACTCCCCCAGGGTGGAGAGTGTAAGCCCAAGTCCAGTAGCTCACATGGCCAGGTACCTGGGGAATAGAGGATAGCTGTCTGAGTAATGGAGAAGCAGGCCTGAGGAGCGGGACAGCTGTTAATTGTAGAATCACAAGGCGCAAGCCCCGAGGAGCGGGGAAGCTCAGGGTGGTCTTGGAGTAGATGAGCATGGCCCAAGGAGCGAGGAGGCATTACCAGTCTTTGAGTGATATGGTGCAACCCCGAGGAGCAGGGAAAGCCGGTAGAGAACTCACAAGTCTCTGCTGTAGTTCCCCAGGAGAGCCGCGGTAGAGCAAGAAGCCAGAATGAACCCAAGAGGCACAGGGCCAGCCCGAGGAGTGGGGTAGGAGAGGGAACATGTCCCTGGAGGGCTCACGCTGACCTCCAAGGAGTGGGTGCCAGACAGGGTCGACGACACAAGCGGGAGCGGCGTCTCAAGAACAAGACAGGCGTAGAACTCATACAGAACTTGTTGCCAAGTCAGTTTGCTGAGGGCGAAGCAGGAGCTTAAATACCGGAATCCGATGACATCATCAACAAGAGACGCCCCAGAGGTTCCCGCTGGAGTGGCTTCAAAGGCGGGACTTGTAACGTGCGCGCCTAGGAGGGCCCGACATCGGAGACGCAAGTAATGGTGTCCATGCCTCCACGAGGAGGCCCGCGGAATGCTGCAATGCAGAGAGGCCCATGCAGCGAGGAGACCCGGGGAAGGTAGGAAAGCAGAACAAGCGGTGAGTACTCACGGTCACAGCCGTCTGCGATCGACAGGCATAACAAAGCCTCAATGGGAGTCTTGACTGGTCGGCCATAATAAAAAGATGGGCCTTGAAGGCTTTTCTGAGCTTCAGATATCCCTTCTCTATAATTGCGATGGAGAAGGGACAAAGAAGGGCTACCAAAATGATAAGGGGAATGGAACAGCTCCCCTATGAGGAAAGACTAAAGAGGTTAGGACTTTTCAGCTTGGAGAAGAGACGGCTGATAGAGGTGTTTAAAATCATGAGAGGTCTAGAACGGGTAGATGTGAATCGGTTATTTACTCTTTCAGATAATAGAAAGACTAGGGGGCACTCCATGAAGTTAGCGTGTGGCACATTTAAAACTAGAGAAAGTTCTTTTTTCACTCAATGCACAATTAAACTCTGAAATTTGTTGCCAGAGGATGTGGTTAGTTCAGTTAGTACAGCTGTGTTTAAAAAAGGATTGGATAAGTTCTTGGAGGCGAAGTCCATTACCTGCTATTAATTGAGTTGACTTAGAAAATAGCCACTGCTATTACTAGCAATGGTAACATGGAATAGACTTAGTTTTTGGGTACTTGCCAGGTTCTTATGACCTGGATTGGCCACTGTTGGAAACAGGATGCTGGGCTTGATGGACCCTTGGTCTGACCCGGTATGGCATGTTCTTATGTTCTTAACCTAATTTCTTCTGGGATGTCATTGCACAAAGTCAGACTTGGGACCTGTCGTCCTATGTATTTATGTGTGTTTATGTTTTTTGGTTTCCCACTAGTGTTATATATAATTTTATCACTAGTGTCATATATTATTTTAAGTATAATCTAATTTGACATATTTTGAGGGACATTGTATTTAGATTTATAGGATATTTTTGATACTGTTAAAAATGTTTGTGTATTATGTATTTATGGCATATTAGATAAGTAATAAAAAACTGTACAATTATGTTTGCCAATATAGGTTTATTTTTTGATAAGCTGCAAACTTGACCAGACAAACCCTTTTGAATATTGCAGTGTTGCAGTGTATTTTGTTGTTAGGTTTCCAGTTGAAACCTGTTGCAAAAACTGGATTAATTATCAAAATTTTGTACTAGTGTGAATGGCAACATTTACCATATTTTCATGAATATACCCCACACACTTGTAAACCCCACACCTGTGTATATCCCACATAAAAGTAGTCCTAGTGGATGTTCATCAATGTATAACCTACACCCATTTATACCCTGCACCAATACCACATACAAACAAAGCTGCATTTGCTTGATATATTTATCAATAAAAATATCTAGGGGTGTTCATTAGTTTTTTCCATGTTGGCGAGAATAAACAAAATGCATGCATTTTTTATATATGCACATATGTATGCACATATTATCCAGTATTTCCGCATGTACTAGTACCCAAGATTCAAGTATAATGTAAAATCAAGTATAACCCACACTCGTGGGTATAATAGCCCGCAAGAGTTACTGCTTGAACGTAAAAACATGTACACTCTGCGAGATATATGTTCAAAAATATAGAAGTGCATAACATTTTTTTTACATTTGAGTCTTTGCTAAAATAGGCATGGTTTTTATTTGTATAAAAACCATCTAAAATGTAAACTACCTTTATAACCAAAGTACCAAATTTTCTCTGTCCCAATCCTAAACATATATCAAATGCACAGGAAAATAAAGAGAAATTCAATGGCTGGCTCGGTGAAGCTGAGCTACCTATTTCTTTCTCTTTCAGTATTCTTCCAAGCTATCCAGATCCTTTCAGTTTATGAAATGTTAAAATATATTTTTTAAAATTCAGTCCTGACAGAAATATTCCACTATTATTCTTTCGTTCTCATTACTTAAGCATGCATTAAGTCTGTGAGCATATGTGTTGCCTGCAGATATCAAGTGTTATGGAGCTCACAATACCTCTACTTGGTGGCAGATAGCCAACCAGTGACAGACTGTAAATTCCTACAACAAATTTCAAGAAGAAATTGAATCTACAGATGATGAAAGGGGATAAGCTGCTGAAACTTCAAATGTGAATCACTTTTTGGTCTTTGGGCTAAGATCAAGTGCAAAAGTTATAAAATATTACTATAACAAAACTAATGTGGTTGTTGTGTTAGTGCATTTGAAAGCACAGAAATAAACAAGAAAAGAATAATATAAGGTGGTAAGAACATAAGAGCATAAGAATTTACCATACTGGATCAGACCAAGGGTCCATCAAGCCCAGTATCCTGTTTCCAACAGTGACCAATCCAGGCTTCAAGTACCCACACACTAAGTAGATCCCATGCCACTGATATCAGTAACAGCAGTGGCTATTCCCTAAGTCAACTTGATTAATAGCAGTTAATGAATTTCTCCTCCGAGAACTTATCCAAACTTTTTTTAAACCCAGCTATACTAACCGCACTAACCACATCCTCTGGCAACAAAATTCCAGAGCTTAATTGTGCATTAAGTGAAAAATATTTTTCTCCAATTAGTTTTAAATGTGCTACTTGCTAACTTCATGCCATGCCCCCTACTCATTTTTTTAAATTTAATATTCATTGAATTTTATATATTATTACATCAAGTAGAATCACACTTGAGTATAGTGTACAGAGATGAATGATTAAATTCATTGATTACAACATAATCAGCAATACATTTTACAGAAACACAATAATTAAATTCCTTCATTCATTCCTAAATATCAAGCCCTCAAATGAGATCCTTTACAATTCTCTAGGCAAATTTATACTGAATATAAACAAAATCAAGCAACTTAGACTATAGGATATCATTACTATTGGGAGATCCAAACTCCTTTCACGAGCACTTTATGTTGTCTCTGGGGATAAACTCATCAATAGCTTTCCTTTCTCAACTAAAAAGGTTGTTAACTGATTTGGTTGTAGAAATATATATGTCTTTCCTTCAGATTTTATTAAACACTTACAAGGGTATTTCAAAATAAAAAACATACCCAGTTGTACTACTTGAGACCTTAGTAAGAGAAATTGTTTTCTACGTTTCTGAATCTGATGAGAAAGATCTGGAAATATTTGGACTTTACAGCCTAGAAACTCTTTTGTCCTATTCTGGAAATATTTTGTAAAAATCCATTCCTTGTCAGACTCTAACATAAAGGTTACAAGAAGTGTAGCTGGATTCACTAGCTCAGACTCTGTTCTTTCTAACATCTCTGAAATATTTACAATCTTATCTTCATGAGCCAATTTTAATTCTTGCATAGGAATATTTTCTCCCAGTGCAGTTTCGGAGGTTTTCTTCAAAGGAGGAAGGAAATATATTTTTGATAACAATTTGACAACAATTTCAACCCCAAAGCTGCATTGGGGTTGAAATTGTTGATTTTGGAAAATTTATACAACGGATGTTCTTACATTTAGAGACATTTTCCAAATTTTAAACTTTATAATGTATATTTTGATTTTCTTTTATCATTGCACATTGTATGTCATTAACTTTCCTTATTTCATTCTTACCAAGGTTAACATCACTATTAAGCTGTAAATTATTTTTCTCTGTTTTCAATACCCTTCTTTCTACCTCCTTCATTTTCCCAAATAATATTGACATTTGTGTCCCAATGTTTTTATTTAGGGCATTAATAGCTTCCCAAATTAATTCCATAGTAAAGTTCGGGGGTCTTACCAGATCTTGAAATTGTATCAAGGAAAGCCCAGTTGTTTCTCCCACCGGGGGCTTCATTAGTCGCTCCATTTGAGTTTTTTACCACCTCCACTTTGGTAAACTGTTCCGTCTGTTCTTCCAGGAGGGTTATTTGCCTCAGAGATGGTTCAATCCGATACTCCACTCTGGGTGATCCAGCTGAACCCCACTGTGCCTGGAGCCTGTCGGCTGGGTTTGGTGTTGTTGTTCTCCCTTCAGAGGAGAGAGTTGACAAAAAGGGCTCAGGAACGATGGAGGGCTCTTCTTCTCCCCTCCTACCATTCAGCAAGCTCTCTGCCTCCATTCTTATCCTACGGAGAATGTGTGCGTCCATAGGTCCCAATATAGGTCTGGCCACTGAAGCATCTGAGACTTGGCGCTCCTTGGCCTTCCTTTTTTGGGAGGAATGAGGCATATGGAAATTTTTAAACTAACTGGACTACACACAGCCTCCATATCATATATTTAAAGGATCTCATATAGGTGGAGAACAGAGAGTTAATTATTTATTAATTCTATAATAAAAAGAAAATCGGCTCAGACACTGCGAAGACCTGGCGAAGCCCAGCTAAGCCCAGCTTAACCACGCGCCCCTTAAGCACGCGTGGCTTAAGCAGCGCACCAGCTCTGCTGCGCGCCGCTACTAACCCTGTTAAGTAACTGACTTCCGGGTCCACCTCCATCCCCGCCTCTCAAAGCGAAGTCTGTTCTCAGCTGGAGTAGCAAAGATGATTATCGGGGTAGGACGCTTCTCCTCTCCCGGGTAAGTTCACAGTTTAAAGAAAAACTTGCTCCCGTTCTCTCCACCTCAACCCCTACTCCTATTATCTGAAAGAGTAAATAACTAAGAACATAAGAACATAAGAAATTGCCATGCTGGGTCAGACCAAGGGTCCATCAAGCCCAGCATCCTGTTTCCAACAGAGGCCAAAACCAGGCCACAAGAACCTGGCAATTACCCAAACATAAGAAGAACCCATGCTACTGATGCAATTAATAGCAGTGGCTATTCCCTAAGTATAATTAATTAATAGCCATTAATGGACTTCTCCTCCAAGAACTTATCCAAACCTTTTTTGAACCCAGCTACACTAACTGCACTAACCACCTCCTCTGGCAAAAAATTCCAGAGCTTTATTGTGTGTTGAGTGAAAAAGAATTTTCTCCGATTAGTCTTAAATGTGTTACTTGCTAACTTCATGGAATGCCCCCTAGTCCTTCTATTATTCAAAAGTGTAAATAACCGAGTCACATCTACTCGTTCAAGACCTCTCATGATCTTAAAGACCTCTATCATTTCCCCCCTCAGCCGTCTCTTCTCCAAGCTGAACAGCCCTAACCTCTTCAGCCTTTCCTCATAGGGGAGCTGTTCCATCCCCTTTATCATTTTGGTTGCCCTTCTCTGTACCTTCTCCATTGCAACTATATCTTTTTTGAGATGCGGTGACCAGAATTGTACACAGTATTCTAGGTGCGGTCTCCCCATGGAGCGATACAGAGGCATTATGACATTTTCCGTTCTATTAACCCTTCCCTTCCTAATAATTCCTAACATTCTAACCGATTCACATTTACCCATTCTAGACCTCTCATGATTTTAAACTCTATCATATCCCCCCCCTCAGCCGTCTGAGGGGGAATATTATTGGATTAAATATATTTCTTGACTAGCTTTCAGGAGCTGACACTCCCTTTCTCAGGTCCAGTGAGAATGAGCAAAAAATGACAAGTGAATCATAGCATGCATTCCAATAACAGAGTGACAGGTAAAGTGGAGGGAGAAGGGATGGTGGGGGCTTGTTGTGTTAGAATGACTAGAAAGTGACAGGCAGAGGACATTTATGGCACATAATGAGTTAGAAAAGTCATGTCTCTGTGTAGTCTTTTCTGATCTTTAGGGATGCGCAATAACAAAATGTTTGGTTTATTTCATTTGGTTCGCAGCAAAAGAAATCATTAATGTTTTCCGTGGCATTTATTCATTGGTTGACCATTAAAAATGTGGGAAGGAATGCATAGTATTTTGGGTTCAGAATTTTTTTTTTAATCAGTTTTAGTGATAATTGTAGTCAAACATCAGCAGTAAAGAGAAGACCACTGCAAGACATAAAAAGTGAGGCAAAGTGACACTAAGAGTAACATGAATGCATGCCCAAGGAACCATGACAAATGTAAAGTATCCCAAACATAAAGATCAAGATTACAAGACACTGTGAGAGGAGCAAAGCAGTGGCAAGAATACCCCAAGACAGAGTGAGGGATAAAGCAGTCAACACAATGGCATATATAATACCCCAAAGCAAAGAGTAGAGATGTGCATCAGATGCCCGATCGTTTCCGCTTTTGGGTTCGTGTGGCCGTGGAAAAATCTCGTATTCCCGCAGATTGGCATTTTTTTTTTCATGAAAAATCATTTTTCGGCTTAGTGCGTGCTAACTCCCATTAGCATGCATTAACAAAAAGTAACAAAAATGAATGGATTTTTTGTTAGCACGCACTAAGCCGAAAAACGATTCTTTACGAAAATTTGGGGAACGTGCAATCATTTTATCGGTTTCCCGATCTATGACAATTTAGGAAATATCGAACAAATTTCCTAATTGGCAAAAAATGATTGCACATCCCTAGCAAAGAGTGAGGGTTAAGGCAGCAAGAATAGTGGAATGAATAAATACCCCCAAGGCACTGTTAGAGGGGCAAAAGAATACCTGCAGTAGTATGAGTTCTCAAAAGGACCATGAAGGGGCAGGAGCAATCTGGGCAGTAACAGTGACAGAACACAGCAAGGAGCTGAATCAGTAGAGAGGTAGGGAACAAGGAACAGGCGGAGGAGCAGCAGTAAGCATAACAACTGACAATAATACAGCAGCTGAGGACCAAAACTGTGGATAGTGATTCATTTTAGCTGTGCACTCAGTACTCTAGCCACTTGCATAGAAATTCTGTAAAACCCCAAAGAGGGAGATATATTTTAAGAAAGAAAATATGCTAAATAGGAAAATACTCTTTCAAAACTTTCTTCCAACAACGCCAACATTGGTTTAAATTAATTGGCATCAATGGCCAACAAAGGCTTTTTATATTTTGCTTGCATCAAGCCCTCAACGTCATCACTTGCCTTTTTCAGAAAATATTCAATCTTTGCATATAAAACATGTGGGTCAAACAACTTTGCCAAAGTGCTAAAGGTTAGTCTCTGAAATATTTAACTCAGTAATTTAGCTTGCAGTAGTTTTGCTTTAACAGAAGTCACAGACAGACCCGATATTGATATTTCGAAGATTCTGCATCAGGTGACCTAAAGGACAGATAAAAGAATGTTGCATTGAGATTAATTTTACAGAAAACTTTATACAAATCACACCCCAAGAATGCAGTCATATGATCAAAATGTAATTGGCCATTCAAAACAGCAGCTCCCTTTAAGAAATTGATCAATCAGTTTCAGTATTTAAACATAAGGTACAAGACTATTTAAATGAAAGATCCAAAGCCTTTCCAAGCAATGTAATTTGGTATCCATTGTGATGAAGCACAACCCTATGTAGGGCAGAAAAGCAGGAATAATCTGAAGAAAAACACAAGTAGCACTCGAGTCAGACACCAAGGGGTGCTAGAGAGGGCTAGAAGGACTACAACTCCCAAGCTCTTAGAGGCTCAGTATGACCCATGGATAGGGGAGGAAACAAAGCAGCCAGCTGAGCACAACCATAATGAATTAGACACACCGGAACCGATGGTGATCGAAGAGGAGGGTGTGCCAGAGTGGTGGAGCTGGCCTAAAAAGCCTGGCTCTTCAGAGCAAGAGGAGAGTGACATGGACATAAAAAAGTGAGGCTAAGTGACACTAAGATTAACATGAATGCATGGAGATAGAGTAAGTGACCTGGTTGGGGGATGGAGGTATTCCCTACAGGATAAAGGAATGTTTTTGTTTATAAGTTTATGAAACCGTTTAGGTGTAACTTGATTTCTGGTTTGGGAAGACTGCTGACTGCAGCACAACTTAGGGGAGTAGGGGCGAGTTGTGCAATCCCCTAGCAGGGCAGCAGCTGCTGGCTAAAGGAAAAAGCCTTAGTATTACTTTGGCGTTCTGAAGAACAGGATATATTTTACAAGACCCAGGTGCTGGACTGGGAGAAAGGTAGCAAAAAGGGCTTTTCTGGAACATTATTGACTGTTTATATAACTTATGTTTCCATGTCATTGTGGGGGGAGCTTGGCTAACTCTGTTCACTAGCCCAGCTCAAGGAGAGCCTAATTTGAAGCCTGGGACTTGGAAAGGGCGGCAGGATGGTGCAAAAGGAGCTCAGAGGCCAGAGACAGAAGTGGCCTGGATCTGAAGGAGTGGCGACGTGGATCTTTCACACCATATCACCCCCCTCCCCTGTCCAAATTGAAGGCTGAATCTGATCCAGAACAGTCCAGCTCATATCATCACAAGAAACATGAAATACATGGAACAGGCGAAGACACGTGCACAGAAAATAAAGGATGATTTAAACAATTTGATAGTTACTCTTAAAATTAAACCAGTGGTTAATGACTTTAATACACAAATGCAGCAGGTACAATCTCAGACACAGATGTTCCGTAGTGATTTAAAATATCTGAAATGGAGGTCATTGTGATGTGATGAGAGGATTGGTTTCAGCTGTGCAGTGATGTTCAAAATGGACCCTGCAAAAGATCATCTGATCAAAGTGCTGCTGTTTAAGCCATCTGAAACTTGGAGTGATATATATATATATATATATATATATATATATTTTTTTTTTTTTAGTATTTTCTATTGCTGAAGATAACTCTGGTCTTATGGGGGAGTGAGACTCTAGCACATAATTCACGTTCCTGAGGCTCATGTTTGAGCTAGTTATATGTTTGGCCACTATAGGGTTATAGGTAGGATCTGAGAAAGGGAGGGGAAGAGTTGGGGGGGGGGGATAGATGGGTGGAGTATAGTGGGGGGAGGAGGGTTTGATATACAGAGGTAGGTTATGGAGGAGTTGCAGGGTTATGGGTCGGGTTGGATATCCTGTATAGTTGACTCCAATACAGAGAAAGTTGAGGCCTTGATTGCTCTTATAATGAATATTAATGTTAACATTTTCTCTCAAGTTCAGGTAATTGAATGAGCATCTCTAAAGTTAGATGTGTGACCTGGAATGTTGCTGGTTTGAGTTTAGTAAACAAGAGGTCTAAGGCATTATAAGCCTTGCAAAGGTGGGGTGTACATGTGGCTATAATACAGGAGACACACATGGATATAATAGAGCAACGATAATGGGTGGGGAATGTCTTTTCAACTCTATCGAGAACCCACAAAGCAGGAGCTGCAATTCTCACTGGGAAAAATATTCCATTTCAAGATATTAAAGTGATTGAAGATTCTGAGGGGAGATACTTGGTAGTAAGGGAGGGGTTCCTATTTGGATGACGAATAGTGTTTTGTAATGTTTTTGCCCAAATAATTATGAGCACCTATTTTTTTGTTAAATTAGCTAAATTACTGATTATGTACATGAATATTACTGTGATATTAGGTGGGGATTTCAATGGTGTTCAAAACCATCAATTGCATCGGTCTACTACTTTGTCAGGGTAAGGGGATATGATAGAGGTGTTTAAAATCATGAGAGGTCTAGAACGGGTAGATGTGAATCGGTTATTTACTCTTTCGGATAGTAGAAAGACTAGGGGGCACTCCATGAAGTTAGCATGGGGCACATTTAAAACTAATCGGAGAAAGTTCTTTTTTACTCAATGTACAATTAAACTCTGGAATTTGTTGCCAGAGGATGTGGTTCGTGCAGTTAGTATAGCTGTGTTTAAAAAAGGATTGGATAAGTTCTTGGAGGAGAAGTCCATTACCTGCTATTAAGTTCACTTAGAGAATAGCCACTGCCATTAGCAATGGTTACATGGAATAGACTTCGTTTTTGGGTACTTGCCAGGTTCCTATGGCCTGGATTGGCCACTGTTGGAAACAGGATGCTGGGCTTGATGGACCCTTGGTCTGACCCAGTATGGCATTTTCTTATGTTCTTATGTAGGATTGAATATCTGTTTAGCAACCTAGACTTAGTAGATGCTTGGAGGGCCCTCGACTCCTTGTATCAAGGATGCATAACTCACAATCCAGTATAGATTATATTTTAATCCACAGAGAGGCTTTTTCTAAAATAGAGGCAAAAATTAGCCATCTCACATCATGGACTGGTATGGATCAATATGGAAGGTTATCGACCAGTGGAGATGGAGAATTCATGGCAGTTTCCAAAACATTTATATAGAGAATAGGGATTCCGAGAATATTTGGAAAAGAGTTGGGATGTCTTTTAAACCCATAATGCTCAACATTGGAATTCACTCATTTTGTTTTGGGAATCTTCCAAGGTGGTGCTTTGTGGAAATATTATATCCTATTTGGGGACTAGGAGAAAATTGATTTCCTCAGCTATTTTGGCTTTAGAAAAGCAATTGGGGGTAGACAAAATACATTATGAGTGATTCACTAGTCAGGAGAATAAAGTTACATTTGTTGCCATGAAAAATGTACTAAATACCTTACTTCATCAATGGATGAAAAAGGAAATTATGTATTATAAGTGTTGATTTTATCAACATGGTAATAAAGTGAGTTTGTCTCTTGCTAACTTGACGAAAAATTGGGTAGGCCCAAAATGTATAACCATGATGCAAAATAGCTTAGATGCTTTAATAAATTCAGGTGGGGATATTTCAGCAGTGTTCAAACATTATTAGCAGGCATTGTACACTGTGGCACAAGGAACTGTGCTAGTTATCCAAAGTTATTTGCAGATTATAAATCTCCTAAAAAACTCAGAGCAACAGTTAAAGCAGCCTTTATAGCTGCAGGAGGTTCAAAGGGGAATCCTGGACACTAAGGGCTAGATTCATCAAACTATTGCATGTGAAAGAAAGAGGGGTGCGTTTTATGATAATAGCCTATTTATTGTAATGTGTGCTGTCTTAACGCTTTACATTGGTATTACTGCAGAGTGTGATAATGTTTTTGCAGTTTTTGCAGTTCCTACCTGCAACTACTGGAGGAGGGAGAAAGAGAGAGAGACTGAGATTGAGACTATAAGGCCCTTGTAGTAGTTATCTATTTATGCTACTATAGGAGGCCCACCTCGTAACTCGAAGTGAGGTTTAGGTAGTAGTGTAGAGATTAGACGCCACTTTGACATGTAGAGTGAGATGTACGAACAGAATAGTACACTCTTGTGAAGATTTGATGTCCTTCGAAGTGAGGAAACTCACAAAACATGAGATTAGCTAGGGTTAGAGAACATTGTACAAACCTCTACCAGATCTGTTTGTTCAAAAGGTATGTGGAAACATCTGATATGCAGAGGATGAATAAACATTTTCTACTTATTTGGGACTGGTACCTACAATCCTTGCCTAATAGGGTGAGAAGAATGATTCTTATGATTACTGATTGAGAATATTAAAGGTCACTCATAAAGAATTACAGTAGTTGAAGGGACAACTTTAGGAGCAGAATTGGAGTCCATTGTGAGGGGTAAGAGGGGTTGAGGTGAAGGGGGGTCTTGTACAGTCAGGGTCAAGTTGCATCAAATGTAATTGGAAACAGGTAAGAGAAAACTATGTATCCGATATTGTTTGTGAAATTGTTCATGTTTGGCATTGATAATTTAATAAAAAAAAGATTGAAATATAAAACATCTGAAATTTCAGAAATTCAAATGAAATGAACAAGATTTGAAATGATCTATTTACCCCTGGATGTAGCATAAATCTGTGCAGAAGAAACACATCACATTCATGCACAACTTGGATGATTCTTTTAGGTACACGTTGCCCTCTCTAAGTTATATCAACTGTGATTGAAATTATTTTATTCTGCTGAAAAGAATATGTATCTAGATAGGTCAGTGGTTTGCAAGCAATTTGGATGGGTTCACCTGGATCCTTATCACCCCACTATTTTAGCATTTCAGAAAATGGTGGACTCTCAGATTGATCAGATTCCATGGGCTAAGTCTTTCTCCAATCTTACTGCTAAGGAATGGGTAGTTGTACATGAATTGCAACATAATTGGGGATTAGTAATAAAATTGGTCAAAAAGGGTGGTGCCATCATGATAATGGATAGAAAAAAATAATTGGAAATAGAAATACAATTGAGTGATTCATCTTTTTATATCTGATTGGAAGAAGATCCAACAAGGGAGATCTATGAAAAGTAGCTAGTAAAGGATGCTTTTTATCACCACATGATCACTAGTACCACATCCTGATATATCTGTGATCTACATACTACCAAAGATTCATAAGGATTTGTATGATCCCCCAGGTTGCCCTATCATTTCTGCAGAAGGGTTTCTTTTGGAGTCTTTGTCAATTTTGGTTGATGTATTTTTGCTTCCGTATGTCCTGTTGTGTAAATCGTATATTTGGGATCTGGCCCATGTAATGCAGGAGCTACAAGCTTTGGTACTGCTACCAGCAGAAATAACTTTGGTTATAGCAGATTTCACTGCATTATACACAAACATCCCTCAACAGGAGATCTTACAGTTGAATCAGGATACTTTATATAAGCTGACAGATCAACATATCTCTAAGGACTTCTTGTGTGAACTAGCATATACCAATTAAAGAAAAATATGTTCTGTTCTAACAGAATTATTTGCAAATAAAGGGAATGGCTATGGGTGCTTTGATGGTACCCAATATAGACAATTTGATACATGGATGCCTTTGAACAAAACATTTTGAAAAGATGTGAATATGATAAATATATTTTTATTTGGAAATGGTACATTGATGTTGTGCTGATGTTATGACTGGAGATTTGACATTAATTTTTTTACTTGGTTAAATTCATGTGATCCACACCTTCAATTTATTTTTTCTTGGAGTTTGGATATTTTTCTCTTTTTTGACATTATGATACACATAATTTCCATTTTTAGATGCAGACAGACAGAAACACCCTGAGCCTGATATTCAAAATATGTTCGTTGGATAAGTCTGATTTATCCAACTAAGTAGTGCTGCTAAATATCTGGCTATGGCCAGTAGGTACCACTTAGCAAGATAAGTGACTTATCTGGCTAAGGGAGTTATTTTCTAAAGGGATCGGGGCAGAGTTGGGGCAGAGTCTGCACCAGAAGGGGAGGAGTCAGGGCGGACTCTGCGATGACTTCGCTGATGGCGAAAGGTAAGACTCCTTATCACCGCCAGTATCATGCCCAATATCACCACCTTTCACGGTGGCGCTATTGGGTGTGAAAGCCAGCAGCGATAACACTGCGGTGGTGTGATCACTGCCGGCTTTCGCAGGCCCGCCCTCCGCTTTGCCCCCCCCCCCCCCCACACCTCCCGTTACCGCCGGATTCTCTAAGGTCTGCGACCTTAGAAAATCTAGGCCTAAGTTTTTAACCAGGTAACTCAAGGATGGAGAATGGCAGGATTGAGTCAGGACACAGGGATGACTTAATATTAGCTAGAGAAATTTATCCAACTAACTTTAAGATAGCCAATTATATTAAGCTAAGTATCCCAGTTAATTTAGACAGATGTGTATCCAGCTAACTTGCTGAGCCACACAGTGGCTGAATATGGACTCCCCTATTTCATTTGTCCAGTAGTTATCCACATCACTTAAAAACTAATTTACCCATTGGCTACCATTTTCAGCCAGGACAACTGTGTTCATCTTCTAGTGAGTTTGAGCACAAGTGGATGACATGGCATTGTGTTTTTTGAATGTGGTAACCCAGTGACATATGTAAAATGAGTGTTTAAATGGGCTTTATATAGTGAGAGTGAAAGATTGATGGACATTAAAGAAAAGATGGATGACCCAAATGGTGTGGGGATTCCATTTTCACACTTGTGTTTTCTCCAGCATTGCCTGTGGGCAATATATATAGTAGCCTCAATGGTTTTCAACCCTGTAACCAGTGTCCACAGGCTATAATGGGTACAATATTGCAATCTGAAGATCATAAACTAGTGAAGTCTGGTTGTAATATAACTCATGCAGTCTCTGTGGTGATATACCCTTGTAGCTTACTTTATATTGGAAAGACCAGATGACCCTTTGGTAAAAGAATGATGGAACATCTTAGCTGCATTGCTAATAAAAGGAATAAAGGAATGGTGAATCTTTGTGGTGTGATGAAATGAGGTGGAGTATTTTGGATAGGGTTCAGCCTTTAGTTTGGGGTGGGTGGTGATACGGATATGAGGAAAAATATTATGGGAGTCACAGAGCATGAGGGTCATTTACTATGGCTTTGTAACTCCTGCAAAATACAATGGCTGAAAGAATAAGCCCCTAAGTTTGTGCCTGAGGCAATTGAAGGTGATATGACTTAACCAAGGTCACCAGCATTTGAACCCTTGTTTTTCAAGTTCACAGCCTTTTACTCCAACCACTACGCTATTCTACTACACCTCTAAAAAGACACTTCCCAAAGGGGAGTGTCAAGGAAAACTATGTTTCTCTCTGACATCTTACATTCAGAGTCTGTGAAGACTTTGATGTATATAGTAGGTGACACCCTTATCAACCGTAAAGCAGTGGCTCTCAAACCAGATCTTGGGACATACCTAAAGGCTGATACAGTATGGTGTGCTCGGCCAAGCACACCATTTAACACCCGTTTGGCCATGCATTTTTGACGTGCTCTTATTACCCTCCCCTTATACTGTAAGGGGTAATAGCGTGTCAAAAACTCGTAGCCAACTCCCTGAAAACTAATAGCACTCATCACATGCAAATGCATGTTGATAAGCCTATTAGTTAGTCAGCCGGGATACTGAAAGTAAAATGTTCAGGCAAGCAATGTGCATTTTACTCTCAGAAATTAACACCTGTCTAAGGGCCGGCTTTAAGTTCTAAACAACCCAGAAAAGTGTACAGAAAAACTGAAAAAACTGCTTTTCTATACACCCTCTGACTTAAAATCCTAGTGACCTAAAATAAAAAAATAATTAAATCTGACCGCTGGTCAGCAGGTTCGAAAACAGATGCCGGTAAAATAGAGCATCGGTTATTTGACCCGCTGACAGCCAGCTCTATCGCTAATAAGGAGGCACTAAGGATGCACTATTGTCCCTAGCACCTCATTAGTGCGCTGCCTCATTTAAATAGAGAATCATACACCTAGAGAGGTGCCTCGGTGCTCGTCGGGAGAGCAGGCGCTCAACACAGAGCGCCCGCTCTCCTGTGATTTTTACAGATTGGCCTGCTAGTCAGTCAGGTTTTCAGAATATCCATAATGAATATGCATGAGAAAGATCTGCATGTGCTGCCTCCATTGTATGGAAATCTATCCAATCCATGTTCATTTTAAATACTCTCAAAATCTGACTAGCTGGGTTTGTCTATAGGACTTTTTAGAACCCCTGTTATTAGAAGATAAATGGCAGGGTTGACATAGTTAGAGTTTGATCTCATGAACCACTTTTTCACTGGGTATTGTCTAACTAATCTGCATTTACGCAAAATCTGAGAGGTGGGGGAATCTTTTAGAATTGAGCGTGGCTTAATTTCAGTTTTGACTGGTTAGAGACTGCAATGCTTCCTATAGTCTGATCCAGTAAAAAAAAGCATATTAGGCTCACAACCTTATTGAAATGTCTTCACTGAACCAAAAAAATACATGAAGACAACAGTAATTTTAATGGAATGCAAAAAAAGAAGCAAATAAAAAATGTTGTGAAATAAACAAGAGTGCAGGAAAATGGACCACCTAACACTTCCCCCAAACTGATTATTTCAGGATACCTGGAAAGCAATTGGAAAGTATTTCAGCTAAGATTTATTTCTCAAGAAAACTGATCAGTGCTCAAAAGAATCGTGTTGCTTTCATTGTTACCATATCATGTACGGATACAATGTTTGCAGTTCCTTGTAAATTAGAGAATTATAAGTGGAAAATAAAATCTAAATAAATAAATTCAGGGAAGAAGTTCAGAGATATGAAACACATGGTGAGAAACATGAATGTTAGCTAAACTCCATGTTCCATTTCCAAGCACAATGCATGAAGAAGTCAATAGAAAAGTATGTAGCAGCCTTAAACCTAAAATTTAAGATAATAGTTTGCAGAGAGTTAGATTACTTTCTCTTAGATAAATGATCATGATTAGAGAGAAAAAATGTGATTGTGACTGCTACAAGAAAAATAATTCATGCAAGGAAAGCAATATATTTTTCAAAGTAGCTATTGTTTTCAATATTTCAATAATTCTGTGAGGCAAGATGAAATGCCAATACTGTTAGAAATGTTAGCCTTTGTATTGATAAAACAAAACAAGTTTGATAGACTGCACTTTTTTCCAATAGACAAAGAAAAGGAAAAAAGTTTTAATGAATCAGGCCCTCTGTCTAAAATCAGTCAGTCCTTTCATAATTATCACAATATTTTTGACTAAACCTTGATTAAGTACATTTCCCCTTTTAAGCAGAACTCTTTGGGTCAGCTGGGGCTAGGGATGCAGTATTCACAACCCCAGGGCTAAGGGAGGCAATCATCAGCCATTGCACAACAGTGACAACTAGGGATGTGCAGAGCAAAATTTTATGTTCATATTTCTTATGTCCGAAAGGGGGTCGCACTTGCGGCCAATATGGACATAAAAAAAATCTAATGAGTTGGGTATATGTACATATGTCGCCCATTAAAGTCAATGGGGGAAGGATTTCCAGCCTATTTTTGGCTGCAGAATTGTGGTTTTCTTATCAATTGGCCCAGGAGAGAGTTCCCTTTCCTTTGTGCAGGGAAGTACTCCCTGGAAAGGGTCCACCCCTAGAGTTGTGTGTACCCGGTGTTTACATTGGCGTCCAGTGAATATCGTTGGCGTCTAGTGAATTCCGTTGGCGTCTAGTGAATTCAGACGGTACTTACGCACTTCAGCAGATGACAAAGGAATTGGAGGATCTCTCAGAAATAAGAATATGTGTGGGAACACAAGGTCTGGATGAACAGGCAGGCACAGCAATGGAGTTAAAACAGCAGTAGGAACACAAGGCCTGGATGAACAGGCACTTCCTTCGAGGACAGAGGTCAATCCCAGCTAGGGACACAAGGCCTGCATGAACAGGCACAGGAACTAGGTTAAAACACTGGTAGCTCGCCAGCATCTTTCTGATGCATGCTAGAATATTGGCAGCGGTGTGGGCATGGTCCGTCAGGTGGGTGTGCAGTAAAGCCCACCTCCACCCTCATGCTTGTTCAGGGAAGGACTCCCTGGAACGGGTCCACCCCTAGAGTTGTGTGTACCCGGTGTTTACATTGGCGTCCAGTGAATATCGTTGGCGTCTAGTGAATTCCGTTGGCGTCTAGTGAATTCAGACTGTACTTACGCACTTCAGCTGATGACAAACGAATTGGAGCCTAGGATCTCTCACAAATAAGAATACGTGTGGGAACACAAGGCCTGGATGAACAGGTACATCATTCGAGGACAGAGGTCAATTCCAGCTAGGGACACAAGGCCTGCATGAACAGGCACAGCAACCAGGTTAAAACACTTGTGGGAACACAAGGCCTGGATGAACAGGCACAGCCACTGAGTTAAAACACCTGTGGGAACACAAGGCCTGGATGAACAGGCACCGCCACTGAGTTAAAACACCTGTGGGAACACAAGGCCCGGAAGAATGGGCACAGCAACTGAGTTAAAACACCTGTGGGAACACAAGGCCTGGATGAACACGGATACTCGGATAGTAATTATGTGTTTTTTTAATGTATTTATATTCTTATTCGAAAACGTTTCTAGCACGTCATACTTGATTACACTCAGGTACTGTAGGTATTTCCCTATCCCCAGAGGAACACAAGGCCTGGATGAACAGGCACCGCCACTGAGTTAAAACACCTGTGGGAACACAAGGCCTGGATGAACAGGCAGGCACAGCAATGGAGTTAAAACACCAGTAGGAACATGGATGAACACTGATACTCGGATAGTACAATTTTTTTTTTATGGATTTATATTCTTTTTTTAAAAAGTTTATAGCACTTCATTTATTTTTATATTTATTTGTCATTTTTATATACTGACATTCTTGTATTCAATGCAAATCATACTTGCTTACACTCAGTTACTGTATGTATTTCCCTATCCCCAGAGGAACACAAGGCCTGCAGGAACGGGCACAGCAACGGAGTTAAAACACTTGTGGGAACACAAGGCCGGGATGAAGAGGCGCAGCAGTCGAGCACAGAGGTCGATCCCAGCTAGGGACACAAGGCCTGGATGAAGAGGCACATCATTCGAGGACAGAGTTCAATCACAGCTAGGGACACAAGCCGCGGAGGAAAAGACACTAACCAGGATCCTCCAAGCCCTCATTTTCTCCAAATTAGACTACTGCAACTCTACATTTCTTGGACTCCCTTCCTCATACACAAAACCACTCCAAATGGTTCAAAACGCAGCAGCCCGTCTACTAACAAACACTAGGAAAAGAGACCACATTTCCCCAGTCCTAAAAGACCTCCACTGGTTACCAATTCAGTTCAGAGTCATTTACAAATCCATCACCTTGATATACAAAATCTTTCACCAACACACCATAATCGACCTACAAATTCCTCTCCGTTTATACAAATGCACAAGACCGACCAGGGAAGCCTACAGAGGATGCCTCCTTGTTCCACCCTCCAAAACCACTTATCACAGCACCTTTAGAGATTGAGCCCTTTCCACAGCAGGTCCACCGTTATGGAACTCCATCCCCCCAGATCTCAGAAATGAACCTTGCCTCCTAACCTTTCGGAAAAGACTCAAGACATGGCTTTTCAGGCAAGCCTTCCCGAACTGCACCTAACACACACCATCAATAAATTCTCAGCTCAGAAGCTGTATATATTGGACGCCATATTTGTAATGTACTCTTGTATATTTTTATATTCTACACATGTATATAATTAACCTCCTCTATCCCTCTTTATTTCTTACACTCCCAGTTCATAGCCCCAGTTAATTGTAACTGCATCTCTTCACCACGTGTATTTATGTTATAGGTTGTTTTCTTTGCACCCCTGTTTTCTGTAAAGCGACATCATGTGAACGATTTCATGAATGCCGGTATAAAAAAACCTTAAATAAATAAAATAAATAAGTAAGTACCGCAAGGGAAAGTTGAAAACAACTTTGAAGAGGGAGTTCAAGAGGGCGTGAAATTGTAAAGAGGTAAATGGGTGGGGTCCGTGCAGTCCGCCCACAGGATTCAACCCAGCGGGTTCGGTCGGACCGGGGTTTCGGCGGATCCCCCACCCCCACCCCTTTCGCGGGGGGTGGGGGAGGGGCGGGGAACGCCTCCCGGACGGCCACGGCCCCCGCAGGGCGCATTTCCTCCGCGGCGGTGCGCCGCGACCGGCAACGGGTCGGCTAGGAAGGCCCAGGGGGGGCAGGTGGCCCGCTGCTCCGGCGGCGCGTGTTATAGCCCCCCCTCCCGGCATTTCCTCCTTCCCCTTTGGCAACTGTTAACTTGTCTTAACCTCATTCACTACATCTATGCAGACGATGTTCAGATTCTTATTCCCATAACAGAATCTATTAACAAACTTGGCTATTCTTACAAGCCTTCCCTGATCCTTCAAACTTTCACTAGATAAGTACAGCTACTCAGCTTTGAATATGGAACTTCGCCCCTCCAATATTCTCCTCATTTAGCTACCCTACTTATGCACTTCAGAAAATGACAAAGGAATTGTAAGATCTCTCAGAAATAATAATACGTGTGGGAACACAAGGTCTGGATGAACAGGCAGGCACAGCAATGGACTTAAAACACCAGTAGGAACACTAGGCCTGGATGAAGAGGCACATCATTCTAGGACAGAGGTCAATCCCACCTATGGACACAAGCCGCGGAGGAAAAGAAACTAACCAGGATTCCCTCCGTAACGGCGAGTGAAGAGGGAAGAGCCCAGCGCCGAATCCCCGCTCGTCCGGCGGGCGTGGGAAATGTGGCATACGGAAGATCGCCTCTCTGGCGCCGCTCGGGGGCCCGTCCTTCTCATCAAGCCTCAGCCCGCGGACGGTGTTAGGCCGGTAGCGGCCCCCGGTGCTCCGGGACCGGGTTTTCTCGTAGTCTGTTTGTTTGGGAATGCAGGCCAAAGTGGGTGGTAAACTCCATCTAAGGGTAAATACCGGCTCCGGCGCGTGTTATTGCCCTCCCCCCCCCCCCCCGGCAGCAGCTTCGCCGTTTCCCCCGGACAAGGGTCCACCTCCAAGTTCAACAATTTCTTACTCTTTACTTTGTCTGTCGAGGCTTGACATCTCTAAAAGGGTTTGACCTGGAATGCTGTGCATGTCCATCCAATATCGCATACAATATAAAGTGGCATGTTTAATTCAAAATGTTGTACACGGGGAGATCTCAGAAATGAACCTCGCCTCCTAACCTTTCTGGAAAGACTCAAGACATGGCTTTTCAGGCAAGCCTTCCCGAACTCCACCTAACACGCACCATCAATAAATTCTCTGCTCAGAAGCTGTATATATTGTATATACAGGTGGCCCGCCGCTCCGGCGGCGCGTGTTATAGCCCCCCCTGGCAGCAGCTTCGCCGTTTCCCCCGCCGTTTCCTCCTTCCCCTTTGCCAACTGTTAACTAGTCTTAACCTCATTCACTACATCTATGCAGACGATGTTCAGATTCTTATTCCCATAACAGAATCTATTAACAAAGCCATCGCACTTTGGAACAACAGCTTACAAGCCATCACTAATCTCCTCAACAGTCAAAGCATGAGATCTTATTAAGAAACTGACATTATCCTCAACAAATTCTTACTCCTAGCAAAACCTCTACCAAGTAAGTACACAGGGGTCTGTATTTTCATACCCCAGTGCTTGCTGTTTGAATACCGCTCTTGCCGTACCGACCCGCAGGGACCACCTAGGGACACAAGCTGTGGAGGAAAAGAAACTAACCAGGATTCCCTCAGTAACGGCGAGTGAAGAGGGAAGAGCCCAGCGCCGAATCCCTGCCTGTCCGGCGGGCGCGGGAAATGTGGCATACGGAAGACCGCCTCCCCAGCGCCGCTCGGGGGCCCAAGTCCTTCTGATGGAGGATCAGCCCACGGACGGTGTTAGGCCGGTAGTGGCCCCCGGCACGCCGGGACCGGGTCTTCTCTGAGTCGGGTTCTTTGGGAAATCAGCCCAAAGCGGGTGGTAAACTCCGTGTAAGGCTGAATACTGGCACGAGACCGATGAAACAGCTAGTAGCAATCGGAATCTCTGGATTGGCGCTCGCCTGGTTCAAATTGTTGCTAACCAACAGAGGTTATAAGGTAAAAATCCAGAACAAAGAATCACCACGCCACGACTCGGCCATCGGAGTCCCACAAGGTTCCTCTTTATCCCCTAAACTCTTTAATATTTACCTCCTACCACTCTGCCGACTCCTTACCAACCTCAATTTAATACACTTTCTCTATGCTGACGACATCCAGATCCTGATCCCCATCAAAGAATCATACACAAAAACCCTCGAATACTGGGATTCCTGTCACCTAGAAATCAAAAGCCTCCTCAAAAACCTAAATCTGGTACTAAACTCCTCTAAAACTGAAGTATTACTCATAACTCCTGACAACAATCTCACAGCTTGTCTCCCAACCAACCTACAAACTACTCAAGTGAGGGATCTAGGTGTGCTAATCGACAATTAACTAAACTTGAAATCCCATATCAATAAAACCACCAAAGACTGCTTCTATAAACTGCAAGTTTAAAAAAGGATAAGACCACTCTTCCACGCCAAAGACTTCAGAACCATCCTCCAAGCCCTCATTTTCTACTACTGCAACTCTACATTACTTGGACTCCCTTCCTCATACACAAAACCACTCCAAATGGTTGAAAACGCAGCAGCCCGTCTACTAACAAACACTAGGAAAGGAGGCCACATTTCCCCAGTCCTAAAAGACCTCCACTGGTTACCAATTCAGTTCAGAGTCATTTACAAATCCATCACCTTGATATAAGAAATCATTCACCAACACACCATAATCGACCTACAAATTCCTCTTCGTTTATTCAAATGCACAAGACCCACCAGGGAAGCCTACAGAGGATGCAATGCCGGTATAAATAAATAAAATCAATAAGTACGTAAGGGAAAGTGGAAAAAAACTTTCAAGAGTGAGTTCAAAAGGGCGGGAAACCGTTAAGAGGTAAACGGGTGGGGTGCGTGCAGTCCGCCTGGAGGATTGAACCCGGCGGGTTCGGTGAGACCGGGGTTTCGGCGGATCCCCCACCCCTTTCGCGGGGGGGCGGGGAACGCCTCCCGGACGGCCCCGGCCCCGTCCAGGAATAAAAAAAATAAAGTAAATCAATAAAATCAATAAGTACGTAAGGGAAAGTTGAAAACAACTTTCAAGAGCGAGTTCAAAAGGGCGGGAAACCGTTAAGAGTTAAATGGGTGGGGTGCGTGCAGTCCGCCTGGAGGATTCAACCCGGCGGGTTCGGTGGGACCGGGGTTTCGGCGGATCCCCCACCCCTTTCGCGGGGGGGCGGGGAACGCCTCCCGGACGGCCCCAGCCCCGTCCAGGAATAAAAAAAATAAAGTAAAGCAATAAAATCAATAAGTACGTAAGGGAAAGTTGAAAACAACTTTCAAGAGCGAGTTCAAAAGGGCGGGAAACCGTTAAGAGTTAAACGGGTGGGGTGCGTGCAGTCCGCCTGGAGGATTGAACCCGGCGGGTTCTGTGGGACCGGGGTTTCGGTGGATCCCCCACCCCTTTCGCGGGGGGGCGGGGAACGCCTCCCGGACGGCCCCGGCCCCGTCCAGGAATAAAAAAATAAAGTAAATCAATAAAATCAATAAGTACGTAAGGGAAAGTTGAAAACAACTTTCAAGACCGATTTCAAAAGGGCGGGAAACCGTTAAGAGTTAAACGGGTGGGGTGCGTGCAGTCCGCGGCCCCGGCCCCGTCCAGGAATAAAAAAAATAAAGGAAATCAATAAAATCAATAAGTACGTAAGGGAAAGTTGAAAACAACTTTCAAGAGCGAGTTCAAAAGGGCGGGAAACCGTTAAGAGTTAAACGGGTGGGGTGCGTGCAGTCCGCGGCCCCGGCCCCGTCCAGGAATAAAAAAAATAAAGTAAATCAATAAAATCAATAAGTACGTAAGGGAAAGTTGAAAACAACTTTCAAGACCGAGTTCAAAAGGGCGGGAAACCGTTAAGAGTTAAACGGGTGGGGTGCGTGCAGTCCGCGGCCCCGGCCCCGTCCAGGAATAAAAAAAATAAAGGAAATCAATAAAATCAATAAGTACGTAAGGGAAAGTTGAAAACAACTTTCAAGAGCGAGTTCAAAAGGGCGGGAAACCGTTAAGAGTTAAACGGGTGGGGTGCGTGCAGTCCGCGGCCCCGGCCCCGTCCAGGAATAAAAAAAATAAAGTAAATCAATAAAATCAATAAGTACGTAAGGGAAAGTTGAAAACAACTTTCAAGACCGAGTTCAAAAGGGCGGGAAACCGTTAAGAGTTAAACGGGTGGGGTGCGTGCAGTCCGCGGCCCCGGCCCCGTCCAGGAATAAAAAAAATAAAGTAAATCAATAAAATCAATAAGTACGTAAGGGAAAGTTGAAAACAACTTTCAAGACCGAGTTCAAAAGGGCGGGAAACCGTTAAGAGTGAAACGGGTGGGGTGCGTGCAGTCCGCCTGGAGGATTGAACCCTCGGGTTCGGTGGGACCGGGGTTTCGGCGGATCCCCCACCCCTTTCGCGGGGGGGCGGGTAATGCCTCCCGGACGGCCGCAGGGTGCATTTCCTCCGCGGCGGAGCGCCGCAACCGGCTCCGTGTCGGCTGGGAAGGCCCAGGGGGGGGCAGGTGGCCCGCCGCTCCGGCGGCGCGTGTTATAGCCCCCCCTGGCAGCAGCTTTGCCGTTTCCCCCGCCGTTTCCTCCTTCCCCTTTGCCAACTGTTAAGTAGTCTTAACCTCATTCACTACATCTATGCAGACGATGTTCAGATTCTTATTCCCATAACAGAATCTATTAACAAAGCCATCGCACTTTGGAACAACAGCTTACAAGCCACCACTAATCTCCTCAACAGTGTAAACCTGGTCCTCAATGCCTCTAAAACTAAACTCCTCTTCATTTCCTACAAGCAAGAAAACCTCCCATCTCAGATCCATCACAAACACCTTCTCACCCACAACCATGTGAGAGACCTGGGAGTAATTATAGACAACCGTCTTCACCTAAAGAATATGATCCAAACCACAACTATAAGATATAATATTATATCTTAATGGGCCTCGACAAAGGAAACTCTTTCCTATTGATCTTGTTAGACCTTTCCGCAGCGTTCGACACGGTCAACCACGCCATCCTCCTAAACCAGCTTTCGTCCATAGGAATCAGCGGCACCGTCCTATCCTGGTTCAAAACGTTTCTCAATTACAGAGGTTACAAAGTTAAACTCCAAAACAAGGAATCCTCAAGATTTGACTCTGTCATAGGAGTCCCTCAAGGTTCTTCATTGTCTCCGACCCTATTTAATATCTATCTTCTTCCTCTCTGCCAACTTCTTACCGACCTCAATCTAAAGTACTTCCTTTACGCAGATGATATTGAAATCATCATCCCTATCAAAGACACATACTGTAAAACTCTTGAGTACTGGGAAACATGCCACCAGAAAATCAAACAAGTAGTAAACAACCTACACCTCATCTTAAACTCATCCAAGACAGAAATCCTACTCATCTCTCCTGAAAACAATATCTCCAACACTACTCTTCCCACCAACCTACCTACCACACAAGTTAGAGAGTTAGGAGTGATAATAGACAACCGGCTAAACTTCAAGGCACATATCAACAAAACAACCAAAGACTGCTTCTATAAACTCCAGGTTCGGAAGAGGATAAGACCTCTTTTCCATGCTCAAGACTTCAGAACGATCATCGAAGCAGTCATTTTTGCGAAATTAGACTACTGCAGTTCCCTATTGCTAGGTCTGCCCTCATCCTATTCCAAACCACTACAGATGGTTCAAAATTCAGCAGCCCGATTACTAACAGGCGCAAGAAAGAGAGACCACATATCTCCCATTCTGAAAGAGTTACATTGGCTACCCGTCCACTTCCGTATCATCTATAAAGCCAGATGTGTCATCTTCAAAACTATTCATCAACGCATCTTATGCACTTTAGCTGATGACAAAGGAATCGGAAAATCTCTCAGAAATAAGAATACGCGTGGGAACACAAGGTCTGGATGAACAGGCACATCATTGGAGGACAGAGGTCAATCCCAGCTAGGGACACAAGCCGCGTAGGAAAAGAAACTAACCAGGATTCCCTCAGTAACGGCGAGTGAAGAGGGAAGAGCCCAGCGCCGAATCTCCGCCACTCCGGGTTCGGGGATCTGAACCCGACTCCCTTTCGATTGGCCCAGGGCGACGGAGGCCTTCGCCCGTCCCTTCGGAACGGCTCTCGCCTATCTCTTAGGACCGACTGACCCATGTTGAACTGCTGTTCACATGGAACCCTTCTCCACTTCGGCCTTGAAGAATGCTCAGTCTGTTTAAAATAAGAAAATGAACGGACCCGCTCTGAAGGACCATGCTCAGTCTGTTTAAAAGAACAAAATTAATGGACCCACTCAAGGACTATGCTCAGTCTGTTTAAAAGAACAAAATTAACGGACCCATTCTGAAGGTCAATGCTCAGTCTGTTTAAAATAGCAATATCAACAGACCCACTCTGAAGGACAATGCTCAGTCTGTTTAAAATAACAAAACGGAACTGCCCAGCTAGGGACACAAGGCCTGGAGGAACAGGCACATCATTGGAGGACAGAGATCAATCCCGGCTAGGGACACAAGGCCTGGAGGGACAGGCAAGCACAGCAATGGAGTTAAAACACCAGTAGGAACACAATGCCTGGAGGTACAGGCAGGAACAGCAATGGAGTTAAAACACTTGTGGGAACACAAGGGCTGCACAGTAGATGCCGGTCAGGCACAGCGATTCATGTCAAGAACATGTGCTGCAGTGCTTACATTATCTTGAGCATAGGAGGCAATTGGAACTGCTGCAAGGCTCCTTTCAATAGCTTTTATTCATCTTGCCATTCACAAGGAAAATCGGGAAAGCCAAGCAATGGCAGGTTTACTTTCAAAAACACTAGCATTTCCATCAAGACCGGTGACAGCCTTGAGCGGTGAGGGCTCATGATATCCCCTGTCATTGAAAAAACACGTTCACTGGGCACACTGGTTGGTGGACATGACAGATATCCTTCAGCCACTTTGGCTAGGTGTGGCCAGACAGTGGACTTGTGTGCCCAATATGCCAGCGGATCTGTCTGCGTGTTCTCTATCGGCTCTGAGAGATACCGTGTCACTGACAGCTCTGCTGCTGTCTCCTCCTGTGCTTGGGAGGGCTGAGAGTCACTCAATCCAGTTACTTTCTCTCTCGCCCGTTGCACAACTGATGTATCTTTATGGCCAACATGCCTTGGGCATTCTGACGTTGAGGTGGACGCACTAATAATAGTATCTGTCACTGACACAGTCCTTCTCCTGCCAGGGCTAGCAGCAGCACAACTCTGTGACGTGCCTGCTGTTTCCACCTGTGCTTCAAGCCTAATCTGTCTCCGCCTATGGTGCTCCTGTTCACGGACCTGTGCTAACAACAGCTCCTTCACAAATGACAGACAATTGGTCTGTAGGGCGAGTTTACCTTTCACACGGGGATCACAGACAGAGGCGAGCATGTATGTGCTGTCCTCTGTTAAAGGCCTTAATCTGTCTTTCACCTGCTGCTGCAAAACGTCCACACACTGCAGCACCTCAGCAGTCATTCCCTCTTGCTGTTTAATGCCTTCCAAATGGTCATCCAGGAATTTCACTATAGGGATGATGTCAGCCAAGGTGGAACTTCTGGAACTCAGCTCCTCCGTGACGTCCTTGAAGGGCTGCAGGTTTTTTACCAGCTGACTCATGACTAACCAATCGTGATGCCCTAGGGGATTCTGCACACCTATGTCTATTGTACCAGAAAGTTCATGAAGGGGTGTCTGCAGCTCCAGTAACCTCTCCAGCATCATAAAGGTTGAATTCCACCGGGTGGCAACGTCTTGAATGAGACGCTTCTGAGGCATATCCAAATCAGTCTGCTTTTCTCGGAGAACCTGCCCCGCCCTGACACTTCTGTGGAAGTGTGCTGCTATGTTCCTGCACTTGTGTATTAACCGACGCAGGTATTCAGTCTCCTTGTCCTTGGACTCCAAGCCCAAACCTGACTTCACTACCAGATGCAGAGTGTGTGCAAAACATCGGATGTTCTTAAACCGTTCATCGCTTATTGCCTTAACCATGTTTGCACCGTTGTGTGTGACAAAAAAGCCTGCCCGCGTTTTACTGTCTCGCTGGTGTACTTTCCAGCTCGCCAGCATCTTTCTGATGCATGCTAGAATATTGGCAGCGGTATGGGAATGGTCCGTCAGGTGGGTGTTCAGTAAAGCCCACCTCCACCCTGATGCTTGTTCAGTAATAGAGCTGCTGGCTGCCCCTGCCTCTGCCATGTCCCACCAGTGTGTTGTCAGAGAGAGGTAAGAGTGTGCAGCATTCATGGCGGTCCAGATATCGCAGGTGAAATGCACTCTTCCGTCTGCCTTTCCTAGCAGTGCTTGCACGCAACTGACACAGTGCTTGTACAGGCTGGGGATGACCTTTCTACTAAATGTGGTTCTGGAGGGGACTTTGTAATTTGGAAGTACGACCTTCAAGAAACGTTTGAAACCCACATTCTCCACTAACTGCAGGGGCTGGTCATCAAGGGCAATCATTTCCCCAATGCTCCTGGTTACTACTTTTGCGGCTGCCTGCCTCCTACCCCGGGATAGCGTTACCGCACTCCACCCCATTTCCTCCATGGTGCATTGTCGCTTCTCCCACATGTCAGTGGGTTTCTGGCCTGCCGCCTGACTGCTAGAAGGGTATGAGGGCGTGGGCTGACTCTGCTGCTTTCCTACCACTGCACCCTGGTTGGAAGGGGAAGGGGTCCCCTGAAGGAAAATGCTACCATCCCCAGATGGCAGTAATCTTGTTGGGTGTTGCCTCTTAATATGATACTCCATGCCAAAATTTGACAGATGTCCCAGTTGCTTGCCTCTGCTAATATCCCTGGCACAGTAATTACACTGAGCATAACGTGGGTCTTCTGTCACTTTAAAATGTGCCCAGATCGCAGATTTCTTTTGTGATCCTCCTCTCTTTCCCGCCCTGGGGGTGGATGGTGGCACTGGAGTTGAGGTACTACTGGGTGTGGGTGGTGCACCCACTGCACCTGGCGAAGCAATGCCAGCGGGGGCAACAGTCACCCTCTGTCTCCCTTCTGACAGCTCTTCCTCCTCCTCGATATCAGTGGAATGTCTCCCCTGCCGCAGATTTCTGGAGGTGGAGGCTAAAACAGGACTAACTGACAATTCTACCGAAGATTGCTCAGGTATTACATCTTCCGTTTCTGATGAGAATCCCTTCCAAGAAGATTCTTCTTCTGAATCAGAAGCTAACAGTGCCAGCGCTACCTTGTCACCGCGAAGTTTTGCAGGACACTTCTGTCCCCTGGCTGCTCTTGGGTGTGTAACTTTTGTCTGGCTAGACTCTGCCTCCTCTTCACTCTCCTCCAAAACTACAGTGCCAGAAACACGTGCTGGCGATTGCAAAGTTTCATGGTCTGATTTCATTTTTTTTGCCATGGAACTGCCATCCCCTACAAAGACGTTTGATTGCAACAGTTGCCTTTTTACCTGTACTGGTGGTGTTGCGCTGGTGTCTTTTGCGGTGCCTCCGCTGCCATTCCCACTAAGTCGCTTGCATCTCCCTTTCCCTGACATTATGGATTTAATGTCAATGAGTACTAGTGGTAACACTGCCCACTGTCCCACAATAATAATGTTCGGTCAGTTTAAAATAACTAAATTAACAGACCCACTCAAGAAGAATGCTCAGTCTGTTTAAAATAACAAAATGAACGGACCAAGTCAAGGACAATGCGGTTAAGTCTGTTTAAAAATAGCAGATTGAACAGACTCGCTGAAGGCCAATGTTCACTCTGTTTACAATGCCCACTGCCTCACTGCCTGCCTGGCAATGCACGGAATGTGTCTGTCTGTGTGTGTGCAGTGAGTGCACAGAGAACCAGCTTCCTTTTCAGTAGATATGAGGCAGAGTACTGCCAGTGCCAGCCCTGGCACTGCCCACCCAGCACTGAACCAGTCAAGGACAATGCGGTTAAGTCTGTTTAAAAATAGCAGATTGAACAGACTCGCTGAAGGCCAATGTTCACTCTGTTTACAATGCCCACTGCCTCACTGCCTGCCTGGCAATGCACGGAATGTGTCTGTCTGTGTGTGTGCAGTGAGTGCACAGAGAACCAGCTTCCTTTTCAGTAGATATGAGGCAGAGTACTGCCAGTGCCAGCCCTGGCACTGCCCACCCAGCACTGAACCAGTTAAGGACAATGCGGTTAAGTCTTTTTAAAAATAGCAGATTGAACAGACTCGCTGAAGGCCAATCTTCACTCTGTTTACAATGCCCACTGCCTCACTGCCTGCCTGGCAATGCACGTAATGTGTCTGTCTGTGTGAGTGCAGTGAGTGCACAGAGAACCAGCTTCCTTTTCAGTAGATATGAGGCAGTGTACTCCCAGCCCTGGAACTGCTGCCCACCCAGCACTGAACCACTCAAGGAGAATGCTTTTAAGTCTGTTTAAAAATAGCAAATGTAACAGACTCGCTGAAGGGCAATGTTCACTCTGTTTACAATGCCCACTGCCTCACTGCCTGCCTGGCAATGCACGGAATGTGTCTGTCTGTGTGTGTGCAGTGAGTGCACAGAGAACAAGCTTCCTTTTCAGTAGATATGAGGCAGGGTACTCCCAGCCCTGGAACTGCTGCCCACCCAGCACTGAACCACTCAACGAGAATGCTTTTACGTCTGTTTAAAAATAGCAAATGTAACAGACTCGCTGAAGGGCAATGTTCACTCTGTTTACAATGCCCACTGCCTCACTGCCTGCCTGGCAATGCACGGAATGTGTCTGTCTGTGTGTGTGCAGTGAGTGCACAGAGAACAAGCTTCCTTTTCAGTAGATATGAGGCAGAGTACTGCCAGTGCCAGCCCTGGCACTGCCCACCCAGCACTGAACCACTCAAGGAGAATGCTTTTAAGTCTGTTTAAAAATAGCAAATGTAACAGACTCGCTGAAGGGCAATGTTCACTCTGTTTACAATGCCCACTGCCTCACTGCCTGCCTGGCAATGCACGGAATGTGTCTGTCTGTGTGTGTGCAGTGAGTGCACAGAGAACAAGCTTCCTTTTCAGTAGATATGAGGCAGAGAACTGCCAGTGCCAGCCCTGGCACTGCCCACCCAGCACTGAACCACTCAAGGAGAATGCTTTTAAGTCTGTTTAAAAATAGCAAATGTAACAGACTCGCTGAAGGGCAATGTTCACTCTGTTTACAATGCCCACTGCCTCACTGCCTGCCTGGCAATGCACGGAATGTGTCTGTCTGTGTGCACTGCAGTGCACATAGAACTAAAGTAGATATGAGGCAGGGTACTCCCAGCACTGGAACTGCTGCCCACCCAGCACTGAACCACTGAAGGAGAATGTGTTCACTCTGTTTACAATGCCCACTGCCTCACTGCCTGCCTGGCAATGCACGGAATGTGTCTGTCTGTGTGCGTATGGCCGGCGCCATTTTCCGTACGAAAACGATTCGCGGCGGGAAATCGCTCCCTGACCCCCGCTGGACCTCCAGGAACTTTTGGCCAGCTTGTGGGGGGCCTCCTGACCCCCACGAGACTTGCCAAAAGTCCAGCGGGGGTCCGGAAGGACCTCCTGCCGTCCAATCTTTTTCGTCTATGGCCGCCGCAATTTTTCGGCGCCATTTTGGAAAATGGCGCCGGCCGAAGACGACAAGATGCAGGAGCAGGAGCCCGTTCCGGACCGCTGCCGTTCCGGACCGCCGCTGGACCCGCAGGTTATTTAAGTTATTTGGGGGTGGGGGATTTAATTTAAAGGGTCGGGGGTGGGTTTTAGGGGGTTTTAATGTGCCGGTTTTTCGATTTTTCGATTTTTTAACGATTTTTCACGATATTTTACCCCCTCAAACGGCAACAATACGATTCCCTCCCCCTCCCAGCCGAAATCGATCGTTAAGACGATCGAGGACACGATTCACATCCCTATTAAGTGGTGGAATGGTTAAGTAATTGCTTGACTGACAGTACATAGAGGTAAATGGAACTCATTCTGAGAAAATACGAGTGATATGTGGAGTGCTTCACAAATCTGTTCTTGGGTCGGTTCTGTTCAATATCTTTATGAGCGGTATTGCGGAAGGGAGGGGTTAGTAGGAAAGGTTTGTATTTTTGCAAATGACAGGTGGTCCATTTTCCTGCACTCTTGTTTATTTCACAACATTTTTGATTTGCTTCTTTTTTTGCATTCATTAAAATTACTGTTGTCTTCATGTATTTTTTTTTGGTTCAGTGAAGATATTTCAATAAGGTTGTGAGCCTAATATGCTTTTTTTACTGGATCAGACTATAGGAAGCATTGCAGTCTCTAACCAGTCTGTCAAGGACTAGAAAGAATGAGAACTAAGAAAGCTTGAGGAATGATCAATGGTTTGATAGTTAGGATTCAATTCCAAGAAGTACAGAGTTATGAAGTTGGGGAGTAATAGCCTAAAGGAGTTGAATGCAATTGGTGGGGTGAGGAAAGAAAGACTGATGTGCAGAGACCGGGAAAGATAGTGTATTATGATTAAAAGGCAATAAGGAGTGCAACAAAGGGACCTGCCCCTTTGTGCGCCCCTTAGTGCACTCCGAAACGTGGTTGATAAAATCACCCACCCTACCAACTTGCCAGCAAACGGACTTACATTTGGACTCTAGCCACTCCCTAGTTCCCCTGCAGATGGATGCGCACCCAACTATCATCCTGCCCCCAGCTCTCCAGCACGCAGTCTCTCTCTCAGACTCCAAGCAAGCCCTAGCTCTCCAGCAGAAGGATGCTCACTCAACACTATCAAGCAGCTCTCAACACTTCAACCAGCTCTCAACACTCTCAACCAGCTCTCCAGCAGACGGACGCTCACCCAACACTCTCAAGAAGCTCTCAACACTCTCTAGCAGCTCTCCAGTAGATGGACGCTCACCCAACACTCTCAAGCAGCTCTCAACACTTCAACCAGCTCTCAACACTCTCAACGAGCTCTCCAGCAGACGGACGCTCACCCAAAACTCTCAAGCAGCTCTCAACACTTCAACCAGCTCTCAACACTCTCAACGAGCTCTCCAGCAGACGGACGCTCACCCAAAACTCTCAAGCAGCTCTCAACACTTCAACCAGCTCTCAACACTCTCAATCAGCTCTCAACACTCTCAATCAGCTCTCAACACTCTCAACCAGCTCCCCTGCAGACAGACACTCACTCAACACTCTCAAGCAGCTCTCAACACTCTCAAGCAGCTCTCCAGCAGACGGACGCTCTTCCAACACTCTCAAGCAGCTCTCAACACTTCAAGCAGCTCTCAATACTTCAAGCAGCTCTCAACACTCTCAAGCAGCTCTCCAGCAGACAGACATTCACCCAACACTCTCTAGCAGACGAACGCTCTCTCATCACTCACCCAGCTCTCCAACACCGGGTCTCTCTCTAAGACTCCAGCCCCTTCGTGAGACCCTTGCTATGATCCATGCCAACTCTCCGAATAAAAACCCTACCACCCTATTTTAATCTATAGCCCCCTCATCCAGGGCTTACACCACTATACATCAGCCACCCCTCACTCTGGCTCACAGTCTATCTATAGTCGGCTCCTCTGACTTCCATTTCATCAACTCCAAATACCAGCTCAAGCATAAGTTAAGCCTCCCCCCTTTCCACTCATTGAGAAGGCACCATGCAAACCTTCCCTATCCCTATCATATACCATCACCACCTTCCTCACACGAAGTCTTCACAACAGCCCCGGAGCCATAAAATCAGATCCCTCATCCCAATCATGACTTCCCCCCTCACGCAGTTGTTAGGACTCAAGATGTTCTCTCTAACACTGTTCAACACACAGTCACTGACAAAGAAAACTCACATCCTTAACGACTACCTCTTGGACTCAAAGCCAGACATCTATGTCATTACGGAAACCTGGCTCAAAAGCTCCGACTTAGCCCTGATAAATAAATTACCAATACACCTTTATGACATTTTCTCAATTCCCAGACAAAAAAAAAAGAGGAGGCGGTCTTCTTCTAGCCACCAAAAAAGAATTCAAACTCAATCCACAACCAATCAAGACCCCCACCAAACTCGATCTATGTCTTTTCAAGTCTAAGCATCTGCAAATTCTACTAGTATATGCTCCACCAGGACTGCTAGACACCGATGCCTCCCCCCTCATAGAAGTTATAGCCAAACACATCAACACGGACTCGCCAGCTATGATTCTGGAGAACTTCAACCTCCATGTTGACGTCTCTTCACCCACCCCCAACTGTGAGGCCTTCCTCACCACACTTGGGGCTATGGGCTTTGAACAAATCATCAATAAACCTACCCATAAAGCAGGACACACTCTCGACCTCATCTTCATAAACTCCAGCATATCATACAATAACGTGCCAAACTGCACCCCTGTTCCTTGGTCAGACCATTCGATGATGTCAGCCACCCTCATGACTCAAGGAAACCCTAAGCCCCTTCAGTCCCACTCTACCATCCACTTCAGGAAACCATGTGCAGACACGCTCAGTGAATACCTATCCAAAGAACTCCCCAGCCTGGATACCACCAACCCCAACACAGCCCTTCTATCTTGGTGTTATGAACACTGGCCGCGGCACGCTGCAACCGGGGCCGGTCACTTACCGAAGCAGCGGGGCCAACCGCCGATGCTGAGGCCAGCGTCGGCAGGCCATCTCCACGGCAGTGCTGCAGGCAGTGCTGAAGGCATCCAACATGGCCACGGCGTCCTCTCTGCACGGCTAAGCCCCGCCCCCTGAAGCTTCCTAGGGCCACGCGGGCAGCAAGAACCTGGAGTTAAAGGAGCCCCTACAGGAAGCAAGGGGGGTTCCTTCCTGCAGGCTCCATCTTCAGGGAACTATTTAAGGCAAGGTCTGAGCCTTCAGACCTTGCCTTGGCTTCTTGGCTCTGGTGGTCGTTCCTGTTCGTGGTTCCTGATTTGTTCCTCCATGTGTGATTCCTGGATTGGCTGCCATTTCTGCCTGGCTCTCGACCCCTGGACTGGTTGTGGAATATTCTGGCTCTCGATCCCTGGACTGGCTGTGGTACCTTCTGGCTCTCGACCCCTGGACTGGCTGTGGAGTTTTCTGGCTCTTGTTTCCTGGACTGGCTGTGGGACTTTCTGGCTCTCAACCCCTGGACTGGCTGCGAAGGATTCCGGCTCTTGTTCCCTGGACTGGCTGTGGTAGCTTCTGCTTTCACGACCTGCTGGAGGTGCCAGCTTCTACTCTTATGACCTGCTGGAGGTGCCAGCTTCTGCTTTCACGACCTGCTGGAGGTACCAGCTTCTACTCTTATGACCTGCTGGAGGTGCAAGCTCTTGTTCTCACGACCTGCTGGAGGCGCCAGCTATCTGGATTACAGGACCTGCAGGAGGCGCCTGCATCCAGATCTTCGTTGATCACCTCGTGATTGGCCTCGCCTTCCGACAGTTGGACTCATGTTCATCGCTGGACCAATGGTTCACCTTTCCAGTCAGAACACTTGGCACAATATCACAGAGTCAATAGCAAATAAATTATGCCCCAAAGCGGTGAAAATAATCAACTCGACTCAAAAAAGGATACAACCCTGGTTCTCCCCAGAACTTAAGCAGATGAAGCAAGACCTCAGACACAAGGAAGTCAAATGGTATAAGGCCCCCAACACCACAACATTGTCCGACTATAAACGCACCCTACATCTCTACAAAAACCCCATATTACGGACAAAAAGAGACTTCTATGCCAGCAGAATTCACGATCTACAATTTGATGCCAGGGCCCTGTTCTCCTATGTTTCCCAACTCACAAAATCCTCCACCCCTGCTATACCAGACAACCAGGCTCAATCCAAAGCAAATGGACTAGCACTCTTCTTTCAGAAAAAAATTGCAGACACACTAGCATGCCTCCCACCAACTCAACCCCCTCCTTCCTAAACTCCAACACCCCACCTCACTCTGGAGCCAACCTCGACTCCTTCGAACCCACAACCCCCCTGGAGATCGAGTCCATACTCAAGAGGCAAAAACCATCCAGCCATCCGTCAGACCACATCCCAACAAATCTTTTGCTTCTCATCCCAAACTCTATCTCTATACCTTTGGCCAACATCAAACTGCTCCCTTTCCCAAGGAATCTACCCTGACAGTCTAAAAACTGCTTCCCTCAAACCCCTTCTGAAGAAACCCAACCTGGACACAAGAGAACCCTCCAATTTCCGCCCTATCCCTAACCTCCCTTTTCTGGCTAAAATCACGGAGAAATTGGTAAATACACAACTCTCAGATTACCTGGAGGAACACAAAATCCTCTACCCATCCCAATACGGCTTCCGTAAATCATTTAGCACAGAAACCCTCCTTATTTCCCTCTCAGACCACATCCTCATGAGCCTAGACAAAGGGCTCTCTTTCCTCCTAGTCCTTCTAGACATCTCTGCCACCTTTGACACCGTGAACCACGCCATCCTACTAAATCGACTTTCAGACATCGGATTATCAGGATCGGCCCACAGATGGTTCAATTCTTTCCTCACCAACAGAAGCTTCAAAGTAAAAATTAATAATAAAGAATCTCCAGACATCAAATCAACTTTAGGCATACCCCAAGGCTCCTCCATGTCACCTACCCTCTTCAATATATACCTCCTGCCCCTCTGTCAGTTGCTCACAAACCTAAAACTAATACACTACCTCTACACAGTTGACGTACATATTCTGATCACCATAACATAATCCCTCCCTAAAACACTCACCTACTGGGAAAACTGCCTCCAATCTTTTAACATCCTCCTCACCAGGCTGAACCTGGTTCTCAATGCTGCCAAGACAGAACTCCTTCTCATCTCCTCCGACCACATGGTCCTAAACTATCCAACACCACCCAACACCCAGATCACGCAAGTAAGAGACTTAGGAGTAATCCTCGATAACCATCTGAATCTAAAGAAATCCATCAACAACACAACTAAGGATTGTATTTATAAACTTCAAGTTATGAAAAGGCTCAAACCCCTACTCTACTTCAAGGATTTTAGGACCGTCCTCCAAACCACACTCTTCTCCAAAATAGACTACTGCAATGCTCTCCTCCTTGGGCTCCCCATCTCCTCCACCAAACCACTACAGATGCTCCAGAATGCAGCGGTTAGAATCCTAACACCAACCGGGGAGCACACATCACTCCCATACTCCGGAACCTACATTGGTTGCCAATAAAATACAGAGTTTTGCACAAGTCCCTCACTAAAATTCACAAAACCATTCACAATCAGCAACATCTAGACCTTCAGATCCCACTCAAACTATACTCATCCTCAAGACCCATCAGAGAAGCGTATAAAGGTACCCTGCAAGTCCCCCAACAAAATCCATGCGTCTATCAAACACCAAAGAACGAGCATTTTCTACAGCTGGTCCTGCCATTTGGAATAACATGACTACAGACCTCAGGTTGGAACCCTGCCCTCTAACCTTTCGAAAAAAAACTTAAGACCTGGCTTTTCCTCCAAGCCTTCCCTTAACTTTCAAAACCATCAATATTCTACCTAATCGGACTCCTCGTACCTGTCTAGATGCCCCGCCTAGACTAGGATCCCCGCCTAGTTAGGCATCATGTTTATGTTTTTTTGCTTTTTGTTCTCTTAGTTATGCTGTCCTTTGTTTCCGGCTACCTTAGCCTCCCCAAGTTCTGCGTCCTTGTTATATGTAACTTTGCCTCTTTTTAATGGTTTATCAAGTTATACCCAATGTTCCATGTAAACTGATTAGATTTTAATTTATTCAGGAATGTCGGTATAGAAAAGTGTTAAATAAATAAACAAACAAATAAATAAATAAATAGGGCCAGAGGGATGCTGAGCTACATAGAGAGAGGAATAACCTTTAGGGAAAAAAAAGGGATAATGCACCTGTACAGGACATTGATGAAGCTTCACCAAGGATATTATGTTCAGTTCTAGAGTCTATATCTCAAAAAGGATAAATATAGGATAGAGGTGATCGACAAAAAGACAACCAAAATGTTGTAGGGTCTTCACCAAAACAAATATGAAAGGAGACTTGAAAACCTAAATTTGTATCTTTATTTTTTTTAATGCATTTTTTCACTCTGCCTTCTGGTATCCAGGCAAATTACAATCTAATTTATAATTAAATTCCAGATACATTTGTGTCTTACTTTACAAAAAGTATAAGGAAACACAAAATGGAGCATATTCAGGAGGGGAATATGATTCTGCAAGGAATCCCTGGTTTTCTTCTCAGAAGGAATGTACTAACTTGTTTGGGAGGTTCAGAGAGATTTAGTAAATATTGGGTAGGATTTTGTTTCCCCAAGTGGGAGACTAATATGATGTTGCCTTAGCCTTTTTCACTACCATGGACCATTGTACGGTATGGATTTTTAGTTAGGTTTCCTGGAAGCAGGAGCTTGCTGCCTTCTGTCTATATTCTTTGTAACTTAATGAAGAGAGAAGCTAGTGGGTTTTTCTCTTAAAGCCAACCAGACAAACTGACTTATTTGAAGCTGTGTTTACTTTTTTTGATCCACTTTTTGAGATTTTCCCTGTGAGAGCTTGGTACTCCTCCAAAGAAGATTGGGGCATCCTTGTGCAAGGTTAGATCAAGGGGGTAGGGAAGACTCTGGCAATGTTCTATCACTCCTCAAAGGCATAGACCTGTCAGTGTCCCAATGAAGAGTTTCAACATTTAGTTGTTTTTTCTATCAGTAACTATCTCCTTATTTTGATCAAGGACATTTTTACACCCTTCCTGTCTCCAGTTTCTTTTTCCTATTTTTGAAGTAAAAGTTTATTTTTCCACCTGGAACTGAGTGACCTTAGTACCAGGGAATCCATTTCAATTCCTTGGGATAAGGCATCTTTCACTAGGAAGAGCCTAAGGAGTGAAGAGAAGGAAGGATTTGAAGATGTTTAAGAACTGTTTGCTGTTGTCTCATGTGTGTCACACTTGAGAGGATAATGCCCTTAGGTACTATCAAAAGGTTATCTACAATATGCAAGGAAACATTAGGAAAGGTATGAGAATTGTGTCTAACTTTCTGATAAATTATTGAAACTCTATTCTAACCATTCTACAATGGGGAGAAGATGAGATAAATTTGGGAGTGGAAAGAGTACTGAACTATCTTCAATTTGAAGAACTGGAAAGAGAAATAGATCACATATTAAGGAGCCATGCTTCCATAGGGAATCAGGGACTTTGTCAGAGGAGTGAGATCACAAATGTATATATCTTTCTTCTTCCTAATTATTCTTTGACATCTGATTTGATTGCTATAAATATTCTTCAGTCAACTATCAGTAAAGAAGTTGGAAACCACATTGCTTCTCAGTGTGATCTTTGAATACAAAAGACTGTGACTATTGTATTAGCAGTGTTGTTTACAAAGAAGGAAAAGTGTCTTGTACTGTGCTTAATGCAAAAGGGCATTGGAGCTGAGGGGGCACTCTGCAGCAGCTCCAAGATGACTGTTTGAACACTTTACTCCCTCAAGCCAGCTATCATTGCAGGCAACACCCTCCAAAATCATTGGAATTGTTCATTGAATCTTTATGGGATTGTGTCCTAAAAATGTGAGGATCTAAACCCAGGAACATTATAGCACCTTTGTGGTGGCAGCCAGTCCAAAGAGATCCAAGCAGTATCCTCTGACTCTGGAGAAGACATCACAAACAAAATGCTTAGCATTAACTGATCTTGTTTTGTCTGATCTAAAGCAGCTAAAGAAAATGCTGCAGTCTAATATTGATCAAATTGCAGCCTTTAGATCAGGAGTTTCTGATTTATCCCAGCACATCTCTATCTTTCAAGACTAGCTTGAAAAGGTAGAGCAGGATACTATGTCACTTATGGCCTCTACAGGCCCTGTGCAAATGGCAGAAAAGAAAATCGAAGTGCTGTAGAGGAACCTGGTGGACTTATCTAATCAGACATGCCACAATAATATGTGTATTCTTGGAATCCCTGAAGGTACAGAAGGTACTGATTTGATTTCTTTTCTAACTACAATGATTCCCTGCTATCTTGTGCTTCACTTAAAGCTCTGAGATAGGGAGAGCACATCGAATATCATAATGACCGCTGAAAAATGTAAAGTTTTCATGACCGATAATTTTCAAACTCTTGTGTTATCCTCAGGTATTGAAGGTTCTGTCTGCCACTTGCACAAAGGCTCTGATATTTTATAAAAGAATACTATTCCTTTTGTACCTGATTTGGCCAAGATGAATGTGGCAAAAAAAGCCAATTCACTTTCAAGCTTTGGGAGTTTGATATGGATTCATGTACCCAGGCAATTCAATTATAGGGTCCTAAATCCCCATCAGTATCAAATTTGGTAAAAAAATAATTACAGTTACCAGATGCAAAAATCTAGATAAGACTCCTGGAAGGAGAAGATTTTGAATGGCTGTACTGTACTTTCCTCTGAAGGGAAAAGCAAGAGCAAAACCTAAGAGCTGCCTGGTAAACTGGAATCTTTCATGCTAGTAAAAAGAGATACTCTGAAAAGTTACTTATTCTTTAATCTGTGCTGCAGAACTAAACTGTAGTATAAAACCTCTAGAAAACTATATAAAGGGACTCACATTCTAGTTTACAGGGGTAACTGCATCCAAATTGGACTCCTTACAATGCTACACTAACAAATATTCTCTCAAATATTATGAAGCACTAGATTATACTGTGCAAGAGTTAAAACTGCAAGACTAAAGTAAGGGATAGAGCCCTATAATTAGCAGGGCCTACATTATGGAACACCATGCCATCAGAAATCAGACTGCAAAAAGACATCAAACTATTCAAAAAGAGCCTAAAAACATGGCTATTTAAACAAGCACACCACAAAGAGAAGGGAGAATAGAATCCAAAGAATTGTAGAAAGCGATGAGTTTGTGCTTTGAAACAACACACCTACTCATAATGAGTGTTTTTACTTTTAAGCAGTAACAGATAACATGTAGATTATTAATAATTTTGAACCGACCTGATAAACCTAAACACACAACCTCACCTAGCATCTTATAGCTATTATGAAACTGTACCTTACAGGCACCTGTCTAGATGTTAAAATAACAGTTAAACAACTTTATTTTAAGTGCCTTATTGTTAACCGTTGTGATGGCATCTAGCTTAACGACGGTATAGAAAAGAGGTTAAATAAATAAATAAATAAATAAATAAATAAATAGTATTACTAGTGTAGTGTGCATTGAAGATGTTATGCACATGCTTTACTAACAGCCTCATCTTCCAATACTATTATTGGTTGTGCCAGTGCATTCTGCTGCAACTCAGAGAGAGTCAGCGGCTGCTGTTTCTCTAATGTTAACAATTATTCAAAGCCACTCTGCCTCTGAGTCCCCAATAGGACTGGTACAAGGAGAAGCTACCATAATGCAGTCATGCTCAGTGAGATGAAAGGAGCAGAAATGCATCTCCAACATAGCACACCCAGTTGGACAAAATCATCTCAACAGCAGCAGCAGGGGTCATACCCTCAAAACTGGTGGTGCTACTTGCCAGATGGTGGGAAAAGTAAGCAATGGAATCAGTCCTCTTGCATCTTACCACCTTTGGACTTACTCCATTCTAATCATCTTTCAAACAAAATGACTTAAAACAAATGTAATTCAAATAAATAAATAAATATAAAGACACAAAGCAATCAACTACTTCACATTAAAATTCTTAATATAGAATCATAGAAATGATGGCAGAAAAGGACCAATGGTCCATCCAGTCTGCCCAGCAAGCTCCCCATGGTTATATCTGCTATGCCCTGTAGAATCAATCAGTTTTGCTTAACATCCTCTGCTTATGAACTTAGCAGTAGAAGCAGTCCTGTGTTTTTACCTTTATGTCTGTCCATCAGTACCCCAGATTGTAGTAAAGTGATGACTCATATTGGTTGTCTCTGAATCCAATTTTCTCTTTCCTTCCACCCCCCAACCCTTCCTTCAAAGCAGAGTGATGTTGCAGTTGCATCAAAAGCATCAAGGCTTAATGGTT